>NC_136984.1:525000-530000 GCF_032717465.1 Coenobita brevimanus | reverse complement strand
GTGTGTGTGTGTGTGTGTGTGTGTGTGTGTAGGAATGTATGGATGGATGGATGGATGGATGGATGGATGGATGGCTGTGTGTGTGTGTGTGTGTGTGTGTGTGTGTGTGTGTGTGTGTGTGTGTGTGTGTGTGTAGGAATGTATGTATGGATGGCTGTGTGTGTGTGTGTGTGTGTGTGTGTAGGAATGTATGGATGGATGGATGGATGGATGGATGGATGGATGGATGGATGGCTGTGTGTGTGTGTGTGTGTGTGTGTGTGTGTGTGTAGGAATGTATGTATGGATGGATGGATGGATGGATGGATGGATGGATGGATGGCTGTGTGTGTGTGTGTGTGTGTGTGTGTGTGTGTGTGTGTGTGTGTGTGTGTGTGTGTGTGTGTGTGGATAGATGGATGGATGGATGGATGTGTATGTATGTATGTATGCATGTACAGCCGTCCACACTGCCGCGAGGTACATCACAGAACGTTGGCAACGATGGCCAAGACGGTAACCCGGAACCTCAAGTTTTCGAACTTCATTCGATGCAGTCACTGGTGGGAGGGAGAGATGGGAATGGGAGGCATAATCCACATATCGTACGAGTTACGAGTGATGTAAGAGGTCATTCAATACAAATATTCAGTCTTAAGTGTTTATTATCACAGATAATATTGCTATTCAGCATTTTTACACCATGCAGATAAACCATCCATGGTTACCTTGACATCCAGTAATATAATAATTACTTATTGACTTTCTGCACATATCCTAAGTTATTCATGCCTATTTACTTAACACATCTAACGATTCCCCATATGTTCATTTACGATTAGCAATATAGTGTGCTGCACCTAATAGGCTATAATGATTGCGCCCAATACCAACAAATCTATTATCTCCGATGAATGGGCATTACTTTCTGCAGGTAAAGACAGCAATACACACGAGTCATACTAAAAAAATTTATTCATAATATATTGATTGCTATAGCAGAAGCAGCGCGCACCTGTGCTTCAATCGGGGGGGGGGGGGTCGAAGCGTTTCACTTGCTTCTTTACTATGTCTCCCCAGCGTTGCCACCGCTCTGTGGTGTACCTCGCGGCAGTGTGGACGGCTGTACGTACGGATGGATGGATGTGTGTGTGTGTGTGTGTGTGTGTGTGTGTGTGTGTGTGTGTGTGTGTGTGTGTGAGAGAGAGAGAGAGAGAGAGAGAGAGAGAGAGAGAGAGAGAGAGTCATCAAGTAGGGTAACCTATGCTATCACCAACAGGAAGCTCATCCAAGCAACCTGTGAGTAACTGAAGACCCAATGAAGCAACAGGATATTACTCAGAGCACACCTTCACCCCCATGTACTTCCCACACTGTACTAAGGGCATTACATAAGTACATTACATAAAGCACAGGGAAGAAAGGTTGCTGGTTCCTTGAAAGCAGTGATAAGAAACAGGGAAGTGAGCATGGAAGTGAAAAAGTTACTACATGACAGTATTGCGATACCAACTCTAACGTATGGAAGTGAAGCTTGGACGTTGTTGGAAGGACACAAGTCAAGAGTGAGAGCAGTGGAAATGAGTTATTTAAGAGGAGCATGTGGAGTCACATGGAGAGACAGGCTGACGAATGAGGATATAAAGGAGCGTTGTGGTGTGGATGTGGATGTGATAGGAAGCGTTAGGAGAAATACTGAGGTGGTTTGGCCATGTGGAGAGGACGGAGAGTGAGAGACTGACGAGGAGAGTGTGTGAGGTGCATGTGGAGTTACATGGAGAGACAGACTGACAAATGAGGAAGTGATGGAGCGTTGTGGTGTGGATGTGATAGGAAGCGTTAGGAGAAACACACTGAGGTGGTTTGGCCATGTGGAGAGGATGGAGAGTGAGAGACTAACGAGGAGAGTGAGGTGGAGGAGAGGGGAGGAGAGAGGCCGAGGATAAGATGGAGGGGAGAGGTATATGAGACGGATGTGTGTGAGCTGGGAGGAGGGCAGTGAAATGGCGGGGGACAGGGCAACATGGAGGCGATTTGTTTGTGGCCACCCCTTACGGAATTTAGGCGTCTGGCAATAGACAGACTGATAATTATAACATACGATTTTATTCACCTCTGACCTAAATAAATACTTAAATAAAAATAAATATAGTATTCAATTAGTGAAGCCCAGCTGTGTGTGTGTGTGTGTGTGTGTGTGTGTGTGTGTGTGTGGTCTCTCTCTCTGTCTTATTGAGATGATGATTATGTGTGTGTGTGTGTGTGTGTGTGTGTGTGTGTGGTCTCTCTCTCTGTCTTATTGAGATGATGATTATGTGTGTGTGTGTGTGTGTGTGTGTGTGTGTGTGTGTGTGTGTGTGTGTGTGTGTGTGTGTGTGTGTGTGGTCTCTCTCTCTGTCTTATTGAGATGATGATTATATGTGTGTGTGTGTGTGTGTGTGTGTGTGTGTGTGTGTGTGGTCTCTCTCTCTCTGTCTTATTGAGATGATGATTATGTGTGTGTGTGTGTGTGTGTGTGTGTGTGTGTGTGTGTGTGTGTGTGTGGTCTCTCTCTGTGTTTTTGTGTGTGTGTGTGTGTGTGTGTGTGTGTGTGTGTGTGTGTGTGTGTGTGTGTGTGTGTGTGGTCTCTCTCTCTGTCTTATTGAGATGATGATTATGTGTGTGTGTGTGTGTGTGTGTGTGTGTGTGTGTGTGTGTGTGTGAGAGAGAGAGAGAGAGTTAATTGGGTGAGACTGGAGGGCGTAATTAAGATCTCACACACACACACACACACACACACACACACACACACACACACACACACACACACACACACACAGAAAGTGAGAGAGAGAGAGAGAGAGAGAGAGAGAGAGAGAGAGAGAGAGAGAGAGAGAGAGAGTTAATTGGGTGAGACTGGAGGGTGTAATTAAGATCACACACACACACACACACACACACACACATAATCATCATCCCAATAAGACATACAGAGAGAGAGAGAGAGAGAGAGAGAGAGAGAGAGAGAGAGAGAGAGAGAGAGAGAGAGAGAGAGAGAGAGAGACCATGCCCTCCCATAACAACATAAAGTAGAATGATGATGATGATGATGATGATGATGATGATGATAATAATAATGATAATAATAATAATAATAATAATAGCACAAGAAAACAACTACCATCATCCCATACCAACCAATTCAACCACCATTCCTACCAATACCATCACCACTACTACCACTCATACCATCACCACTACTACCACCATCCAATCACTTCAACCACCATTCCTACCACCACTACCACAACTACCACCCATACCGTCACCACCACGACCACTACGACCACCACCCACACCACTACTACCACAACTACCACCAATACCATCACCACCACCACCACAACCACCACCCACACCACTACCACAACCATCACCATCCCAATCACTTCAACCACCATTCCTACCACCACCGCCACAACTACCACCATCCCTACCACCACCACCACAACTACCACAATCCGGAAGTATGACCTTTCCTTGGGGTCACGCAATACAGAATTCATGACAACCTTTCAATATAGGACAGAGAGAGTCTATATATTGCCAGAAGCCTTAATCCCATACGGGGGGGCCACAAACAAATCGCCTCCACGTCGCCCTGTCCCCCGCCATTTCCCTGCCCTGCTCTCAATTCACACCCCCCTCTCTCATATACCTCTCCACCCCATCCCTCCTCATTTCATCCTTGGCCTCCCCCTCCACCTCACTCACATACACTCTCCTCGTCAGTCTCTCACTCTCCATCCTCTCTATTCCATCCCTCCACCTCATCCTTGGCCTCCCCCTCCACCTCACTCACATACACTCTCCTCGTCAGTCTCTCACTCTCCATCCTCTGCACTCCATCCCTCCATCTCATCCTTGGCCTCCCCCTCCACCTCACTCACATACACTCTCCTCGTCAGTCTCTCACTCTCCATCCTTCCACCTCATCCTTGGCCTCCTCCGCCATCTCACTCACATACACTCTCCTCGTCAGTCTCTCAAATATCAAGCATCAGACATGGCCATAATGCAACAAGTACAATGGAATGTGTGTTGAAAGCGATGTGTTTGACCACCATCATAATCCTGTGCTTGAGGAGGAGGAGGAGGAGGAGGAGGAGATATGAAGAAGAAGAAGAAGAAGAAGAAGAGGAGGAGGAGGAGGAGGAGGAGGAGGTGGTGGTAGTAGTAGTAGCAGAAGCAGAAGAATAAGTAGTAGTAGTAGTAGTAGTATCAGTAGTGGTGGTGGTGGTTGTAGCAATAGTAGTAGTAGTAGTAGTAGTAGTAGTAGTAGTAGTAGTAGTAGTAGTAGTAAGTAGTAGTAGTAGTACGATGAGAGCAAGAGCAGCAGCCAGAATCCAATCTATCTACCTGTATTTATGTCTATCCATTAATATCCGTCTATCTATCGGTCTGTCTATCTATCTGTCTATCTGCCTAACTATCTATCAAACTATGTCTATGTATCTATGTGAATGTCTATCAATATCTATCTATCTATGTCTACCTGTCTATCTATCTGTCTATCTATCTATCTATCAACATCTACCTATGTCTATCTCTCTTTATCTATCTATTCATCTATCTATCTATCAACACCTCCCCCCCTACCCTCATCTGGTTCCCTAGCACCTTTTCTTTAGCGATTTACTCTGCATTGACTTTCTATCAATCTATCACCTTCTTCTATCTATCTGTCGATCTATCATCCTCTTCCCTTACCCTGCATACTCGTGGTAGTAGCTGGTCCCCTAGCAACTATTCCTTGGCGATTTATTTTGCACCCTGTTCCTCCATTATCAGTAATAGTAGTAACAATAGTAGTAGTAGTAGTAGTAGTAGTAGTAGCAGCAGTAATCATTATCATCCATATGATTACACATTTCCCACCTAAAGATCTAGAGAGTAAAATTAAATATATATATATATATAAATTAATTAATGCATAAATTACAGAACAATATTAATGCATCCAATTTCAAAACTATTAAAAC
>NC_136984.1:515000-517500 GCF_032717465.1 Coenobita brevimanus | reverse complement strand
ATTCGAGAGACTTGCGAGGATTTTGCCACTGCCCGTAAAAACTGATGTAATAACCAATGCCTACAGTAATGAAAAAATTGTCCTCATCACTGAATAATTATCATGGAAGGAAATATAGGAATTGTGACGCGCGGGCTGGGAATAGCTGACAGAGTTCACTGGAAGCTCCGGAGTCTGTGGATGCACCAACACCTGCACACACATTAAAATCATCATCATCATTAACACCACCACCACCATCACCACCTTCATCATCTTCATTACCATCTGAGAGAGAGAGAGAGAGAGAGAGAGAGAGAGAGACACACACACACACATACACACACACACACACACACACACACACACACATACACACACCTATGCACCTAGCTCCCCCATCCCACCCCACCGACACATACTACTACTACTAACCCCATCCACATCCTACCCCACCCCATCCTCATCCCTCACCACCACCACCACAACAACAACCATTAACCTGCGCAGCTCCAAAAAACAACACAGACAATAACTGCGCCTTACTCATAAAATAACCACAACAACCACAACACCTGCGCAATGACTCAAACCACCACCATCACCACAACACACCACCTGTGCACTCACTCGTAACCCACCACCACTATTACCACCACAACAACAACCACAATACCTGGGTACTCACTCATAAACCACCACCACCACCACCAACATTACAACCACAACACCTGCGCACTCACTCCTAAACCACCACAACCACACCACCACCACCACAACTCCTGCGCACTGACTCATAAACCACCACCACCACAACAACACCTGCGCACTGACTCATAAACCACCACCACCACCACAACTCCTGCGCACTGACTCATAAACCACCACCACCACCACAACAACACCTGCGCACTCACTCCTAAACCACCACAACCACACCACCACAACTCCTGCGCACTGACTCATACACCACCACCACCACCACAACACCTGCGCACTCATGCCTACAACTACGTCTCATTGGAATTAGTGTGGTGGACTTGGCAGGCTCCCTACTACCTCTTGTTCACCTGTGTTTCTCTGTATACTGCAGTTCTGTACAATATCCAAGGCAGTCCATTTTTTCATAGCGTTTAAGATATTGCTTAACACTATCCTTGTCGTTAATATTAAACTTCCCATATCTCTGTGGGAAGGTTTAATAGTCTTGTCAGTACCGGTATAATTATTTCTACTGATAAAACTGTGATATTTCAGCGGCCATTTGGCCCAGAGCCTTGCCACTGTGTCAACTCAGTGGGCCAGGTGTCGCTTCTTTTGGCCAAATATGGCGGCACTTGGTGCACCGGATCTGCGGATATTGTCCACAACAGACAAGGGAGTCAGCCACGCTGTCTCAAGAACCGCTTAAGCTGGCCAGCTGACATTTGCCTACAATACAGCCTTAAGGCGGACGCAGTGCGGAAAGGAGTCTGGTGCCAATCGCTGGAGTATTCTCTGAGATCGCCTGGGGTCAAAAATTGGCACTTTTGCCGCTATTCCGGATGTCAGCTAATTTTCCCTGAAGGCTTAAAGCTGCAGCAGCAAACTTGGTGGACTTATAGACTGTGATGACCTAAGGTGACCTGCACAAGATCAGTGACCTTGACCTCAAGGTGAAGGCTTAAAGCTGCAGCAGCAAACTTGGTGGACTTATAGACTGTGATGACCTAAGGTGACCTGCACAAGATCAGTGACCTTGACCTCAAGGTGAAGGCTTAAAGCTGCAGCAGCAAACTTGGTGGACTTATAGACTGTGATGACCTAAAGTGACCTGCACAAGATCAGTGACCTTGACCTCAAGGTGAAGGCTTAAAGCTGCAGCAGCAAACTTGGTGGACTTATAGACTGTGATGACCTAAGGTGACCTGCACAAGATCAGTCACCTTGACCTCAAGGTGAAGGCTTAAAGCTGCAGCAGCAAACTTGGTGGACTTATAGACTGTGATGACCTAAGGTGACCTGCACAAGATCAGTGACCTTGACCTCAAGGTGCCTTTATAGCCCGGCTTCTGGTAGGCAATGGATGTGACAAGTTATTATATATCAGAATTTAGCAAAACTGTCCTTGCACGGTCTCACGGTGTTCTAGTTCTTATTATTCCTTTATTTTAAACGAGATTTGCGCTAATACAACGAAAATTATCAATGTCGATATATTTAACCTCCGTATAACCCCAAATATCTCCAAGTGGCAGCTGTGACGAGAGCAAATGCGGTGAAAGTGGCGTCGACTTGTGGAGGGTGTTGATTGCATAATTATATGTGGGAATGTTGCCAATCTTTGGTGTAATTGCATGATGATGATGATGATGATGATGATGATGATGATGATGATGATGGTGATGATGATGATGATGATAATGATGATGATGATGAATAAATGTATGTACAGTACGTGTATACGAGAATCAGACATGATGATGATGATATGATGATGATGAATGAGTGTATGTACGTATGAGAATTAGATAAATGATGA
>NC_136984.1:510000-512500 GCF_032717465.1 Coenobita brevimanus | reverse complement strand
CAGTGAATTTGGCTATACTCCTTTCACCTTAACTTGGCCCAGATTTTCGTCCTTTTGGAGCTTATTTCACGTAGCTCAGTGGCAGAAAAAGATAATTCTCTCTCTCTCTCTCTCTCTCTCTCACACACACACACACACACACACACACACACACATACATACACACACACACACACACACACACACACATTTCTCTCACCTTCTGTCCCACATACACGGACACATTCTCTCTCTCTCTCTCACACACACACACACACACACACACACACACATTTCTCTCTTTCTCTCCCCCCCCCCACACACACACACTTCTCTCTCTCTCTCTCTCTCTCTCTCTAACAAGGCACTTCTTCGTGACAGGCACTGTCTTCTAGTGTTAATCGTTACAACTCCGCATTCATGACGGAGGGATGGCAATTTTAGGCCAAGTCAGAGTAAAATTTGACTAGTAACCAAGGAGACGCATTTCTACCTCATTACTAAGGCTATCAGAATTTTGAGAACTCACGATTTTGTATATATGAGCAGACCCGTAAGGCTAGGACAAAAACAAAAGTATATATACATAGTGATGAATGAGTGACTGATGAGGAAAGGGTGGTGATGTGTGGATATGTAGGGAGGTGGTGAGGATGGTGAGTGGCTGTGATGTTTTGGTGGTGGTGGTGGTGGTAGTGGTGATAGAGAGCTGTGGTGATAAGCGAATGAGATGATGATGATAGCGATGATGACGATGATAATTTGTGATAGTGATGATGACGATGATTAGTGAGTGGTGATGATGGTATGTAGTGGCGGTGGTGATTAAGGGCAGTGGTAGTTGTGGTGGTGATGGTGAGAGGATGATGATGAGTAGAAGTGGTGGTGGTGGTGGTGGTGGTGGTGGTGGTGGTGGTGGTGGTGTGTGTGTGTGTGTGTGTGTGTGTGTGTGTGTGTGTGTGTGTGTGTGTGTGTGTGTGTGGTTGGGCAAGACAGTCTAATATTAGTGCCCTTGCTTAGGATAATCACCTCCACACACACACACACACACACACACACACACACACACACACACACACGCACACGCACACATTCTGTCTCCTTTGTCTTCTTTCCTTTTATTTGATGGTTCCTCTCTCTCTCTCTCTCTCTCTCTCTCTCCTTTTTTAACCTATATACTTAAGTCTCTCTCTCTCTCTCCTAAACCTACCAATGACGCAACCAACCAGCAGGGCAGCAGACGGTGTGGCTACGCTCATCACACCCTGTACACTACACACACACACACACACACACACACACACACACACACACACACACACACACACTCTCTCTCTCTCTCGCACTGGGGACGCTTCTTATGTTTACAAATACAGAAACACGAGAGACGAGACTGAAGACTACTACTACTATTACTACTACTGCTGTTACTACTACTACTACTACTACTACTGCTGCTACTACTACTACTACTACTGCCACTGCTACTATTACTACTACTTACTAGCCTACTCCTATTACTACTGCTGCTACTACTACCATTACTACTAATATTACTACCATTATTATTACTACTACTTACTACTACTACTGCTGCTGCTACTACTATTACTACTACCATTACTGCTAATACTACTAGTGTTACTAATATTACTACTACTACTTACTACTACTACTGTTACTGTTACTAGTACTACTACTACCACTACTACTATTACTACCAGTACTGTTACTACTATTATTATTACTACTACTTACTACCACTACTGTTACTGCTACTAGTACTATTACTGTTATTAATATTACTACCACTACTATTACTGCTACAACAACAACAACAATAATAATAATAATAATAATCTATCTATCTATCTATTGCCAGACGCCTTAATCCCATACGGCCACAAACAAATCGCCTCCACGTCGCCCTGTCCCCCGCCATTTCACTGCCCTCCTCCCAACTCACACCCCCCTCTCTCATATACCTCTCCACTCCATCCCTCCATCTCATCCTCGGCCTCCCCCTCCCTTTCCTCCCCTCCGCCTCACTCACATACACTCTCCTCGTCAGTCTCTCACTCTCCATCCTCTCCACATGGCCAAACACTACCCGTTCCCTGAAAATTGAGATATTCTGGGATGGAGAGTGAGAGACTGACGAGGAGAGTGTATGTGAGTGAGGTGGAAGAGGGAAGAGGGAGGGGGAGGCCAAGGATGAGATGGAGGGATGGAGTGGAGAGGATGGAGAGTGAGAGACTGACGAGGAGTGTATGTGAGTGAGGTGGAGGGGTGAGAGGGAGGGGGAGGCCAAAGATGAGATGGAGGGATGGAGAGTGAGAGACTGACAAGGAGTGTATGTGAGTGAGGTGGAGGGGTGAGAGGGAGGGGGAGGCCAAGGATGAGATGGAGGGATGGGGTGGAGAGGTATATGAGAGAGAGGGGGGTGTGAGCTGGGAGCAGGGCAGTGAAATGGCGGGGGACAGGGCGACATGGAGGCGATTTGTTTGTGGCCACCCCTTAC
>NC_136984.1:390000-507500 GCF_032717465.1 Coenobita brevimanus | reverse complement strand
CACCCTGTCCCCCGCCATTTCACTGCCCTGCTCCCATCTCTCACCCCCCTCTCTCATATACCTCTCCAGCTCATCCTTGGCCTCCTCCCCCTCTCCCCCTTCACCTCACATACACTCTCCTCGTCAGTCTCTCACTCTCCATCCTCTCCACATGGCCAAACCACCTCAGTGTGTTTCTCCTAACGCTTCCTATCACATCCACATATCCATCCATCCATCTTATATATATACATGAACTACATACAACCTCCTCTATACTCCCATACACTCTCCTCGTCAGTCTCTCACTCTCCATCCTCTCCACATGGCCAAACCACCTCAATGTGTTTCGCCAGGGTCACAGATGCTTAAATGAATCCAGTAACGTACTATGTAAATTTTATATATACCTTGAGATGAAGACAAAATATTGGCAGGATATGATACGATCTCCAATAACCTTCCATGCCTGGATATTTCCTTGGCCTCTCTCTCTCTTTCTCTCTTTAAGATGAACAGATAATGGAGACAGGACGACACACTCCCAACTTACTCATCCACACACACTCTCACACACACACACACACACACACACATTTATTCGTATCCTAGCACCAAGAGATGGGACAGATCCTCACCGCACCACACCACACGAGGGTCAACTGCTATCTATCTATATACCTAGGCTGCTTCCCCCAAGGAGAGGGAGGTAGCCGAGACAGGACGACACACTCCCAACTTACTCCTCCACACACACACACATTCGTATCTTAGCCCCAAGGGAAGAAGGCACATCCTCACCGCACCACACCGCACGAGGGTCAACTGCGCGAACAAATGAAAAATAATCCATACACCAGATTACAGGTGTTCTCCATTCATAAATAATCTGTAACAGTTGGACTTGAACAGCTGTAGGATGAAGTTTGGGGGGAAACTTTCTGGGGGGGGGGGGCGAGTTCCAAAGAGATGCAGTTCAGGAAATAAAAGAATTCTGACAGGCGGAAGTTGTGCAATACGGCAGTGAGTCAGTCCAGCCACGAGCGCTACCAGATGCGTATTAGTAAATTGGATATATCACTCCGCTAAAACATAAATCGAGGTAAAGGTATCGTTTTATACTATTAACCCCACTCAGGCAGAGGTGGATCTGAGAGACTCGCCCCCCCTGTCCCACCTTCTAGTTCATTAACTTTTAAACACCCGGGAGCCCTGTTCTTGTCAGTAACTTCCTAACTTTGTGTATCCATGCAAGGGGTGAGGGAGTTACTTCAAGCTCTCTCTCCGTTTCCGCAGTATAAGGGTATGTAAGCAACGCTGGGTCTGGTTAGTACTTAGATGGGTGACCGCCTGGGAACACCAGATGCTGTTGGCATCCCTACGTGTCAAGTGGGGTTGGTGGAGGATTAGTGCCCCTCCCTGTAAAACAATTAACTCTAAGCCCTTGGCCACCCCGTCTGGGATACATGGCGTCTGGCAATGAATGAATGAATGAATGAGTATAAGTTGGCTGTGTGATACCCACGTCTACCTGAGGTGTGTGAGATACTTTGTTTTCCCTGATTGCAGATATGAAGGCAGTGTCTGGCAACCTCTCCTCACACCACGAACCACCATCCCATACCAAGCTTTGCCACCACTCAAGCTCCTCACACCATGAACCACCATCCCATACCAAGCTTTGCCACCACTCAAGCTCCTCACACCATGAACCACCATCCCATACCAAGCTTTGCCACCACTCAAGCTCCTCACACCATGAACCACCGTCCCATATCAAGCTTTGCCACCACTCAAGCTCCTCACACCATGAACCACCATCCCATACCAAGCTTTGCCACCACTCAAGCTCCTCACACCATGAACCACCATCCCATACCAAGCTTTGCCACCACTCAAGCTCCTCACACCATGAACCACCATCCCATACCAAGCTTTGCCACCACTCAAGCTCCTCACACCATGAACCACCGTCCCATACCAAGCTTTGCCACCACTCAAGCAACCGTTCAGATTTTTTTCTTCTTATAGAGGGCCAAAATTCGTTTCCTGTGTTTCCTAGTTGTTTTAATTTGTTAAAAATATAAAAAAGAATTGAACAGCTCATTTCTATTACATGTTTGTGTTGCAGAAAGATTAAATGTGACTCTATTTTCAGTACTGGAGGGGGGTGTGAGTTGGGAGCAGGGCAGTGAAATGGCGGGGGACAGGGCGACTTGGAGGCGATTTGTTTGTGGCCACCCCAAACGGGATTGAGGCGTCTGGCAATAGATAGATAGATAGAATAAAGGAAACATAAGCATTTCTCCCGATTTTGTATTACAAAGGGTTAATCTCTTGTAATTGGTCAGTAGTCAAGATGGACAGAAGACAAATTCACGCCTAACTGAAGCCATCGGAAGAACCCTTACGACGCCTCCGGAAGTGCTGTGACGTCACCGGAAGCACCATAGAGATCACTTAACGATGCTTCCGACCTACGTAACAAGCCATGGGGCCTTGTTCTCCCTAGCACCTCTTCCTTAGCGATTTATTCTTTTTTGGAAAGGGCTGGAGAGAATGGAGAATGAAAGACTGACTAAGTGGGTGTATGTAGGTGAAGTGGAGGGAGGAAGAGGGAGGGGGAGACCGAGGAGGGATGGAGATGAGAGATATATGAGGGACGGGGGAGGAAGCTGGGGGGAGGGCAGTCAAATGGTGGGTGACAGAGCGACTAGGAGGCGTTTTGTCTGCGGCCACCCTTTACGGGATTAGGGGCGTCGGACTAGATAGATAGGTAGATATTATAATGACAAATTGAACACAGAATAAGATGTAATAAGCAAAATAAATCGCTTAGGAAAAGGTGTTAAGCAGCTAGGATATAGTGAGTCATAAGATAGTTACCAATCACTCCTTGTAATGTATTGCGCCATGGAATATACAGGTAAGGTATATAGTCTCTCTCTCTCTCTCTCTCTCTCTCTCTCTCTCCAATGACTCAGCAACTTTATATTTCTTCCAAGGATATAAAGGTAGGGTACATTCTCTCTCTCTCTCTCTCTCTCTCTCGTGGTTTGTTCGTGGACGGAATTATGTGGTACTGATAATAAATGAGAGAGAGAGAGAGAGAGAGAGAGAGAGAGAGAGAGAGAGAGAGAGAGAGAGAGAGAGAGAGAGGGGAGGGTTATGAAGAGGAAGTGGAGGGGTAAAACAGGAAGAGTAAGGTTACACTGAAAAGTGGGTGGGGGTGAGGGGGGTAGGGTAGTGAGGAGGGGGAGTTAGGTATGTTGTGGTGGGGGTGGGATGGGTGTGGGGTGGGTGTGGATGGGTGAGGGGGAGCTAGGTATGTTGTGGTGGGGGTGGGATGGGTGTGGATGGGTGAGGGGGAGCTAGGTATGTTGTGGTGGGGGTGGGATGGGTGTGGGGTGGGTGTGGATGGGTGAGGGGGAGCTAGGTATGTTGTTGTGGGGGTGGGATGGGGTGTGGATGGGTGAGAGGGTAGTAGAGTAAGGAGGGGGAGTTAGGTATGTTGTGGTGGGGGTGGGATGGGTGGGGGGTGGGTGTGGATGGGTGAGGGGGAGCTAGGTATGTTGTGGTGGGGGTGGGATGGGGGTGGGATGGGTGTGGGAGGGTGTGTGGGGGGTGTTGTGCTTATCCTATTGTGAGCATCAGTACGCATGAAGCTCCCCTCTCTTCAGTAATGAGTTCATATTATTTTCTTAGTACACTTTGCACCTGAGTAACCTCCTAAACCGTTGGATAATATACGCATACAAGATTAGGAGGTGGCAATCATCATCCACTCACCTGATGTAGTGTTGTATCTTTTTCTGTGTCTGCTCTCCTCTATTCCTATTTCTCACCATCATCCACTCACTTAATGCAGTGCTGCCTACTTCTTCCTTAGCCTTTATCATTCTTTTTCTGTGTCTGCCCTCCTCTCTTCCTATTTCTCACCATCATCCACTCACTTGATGTAGTGCTGCCTACTTCTTCCTTCACCTTTATCATTCTCTTTCTGTGTCTGTCCTCCACTCTTCCTATTTCTCCCATCTTTCCTGTCACTTTTTATTGCAGTACTCTTCGTTCCTTTTCATGTGGCTTTACAATGAGTGATAAGCCAGGAAACCATTTACAACGCTGGGTGGTAACCATATAACCAACCCATACGTGTTCCCTACGTGTCAACAAGTGGACTGGCGGAGGGTTAGTGCCCCTCCCCGTAAAACAACTAACTCAAAGATAAACGGCCACCCCTTACAGGATTATGGCGTCTGGATATGGACAGACAAACAAGTTCAAGCACTGTAATGCCCAATTGTAATTACAGTGTGACCGCGAGGATAGGGGACTGAATAGGGAGGCTGCCAGAGATCGAGCAGCGTGGAGACCTGGCATAAGGTGACCAAAGCCGACGCATTGAAGATGTTGAAGACTTTATAAATGATATGAAACGATACGAAATTACTTGTACCTGAACCTCCCTCTGGCTAAGCTTGTGATGCACTCAAATATTTCATCTCTTATACAGCGCCTGAATAAAATCGTTAAATCTCTCCCTCTCTCTCTCTCTCTATTGTCAGACGCCTCAATCCTGTAAGGGGTGGCTACAAACAAATCGCCTCCATGTCGCCCTGTCCCCTGCCATTTCACTGCCCTCCCCGCTCACACACCCCTCTTTCTTACACCCCTCCACTCCATCCCTCCATCTCATCCTTGATACCCCCTTCCCTTACTCCCCTCCACCTCAATGACACACTCTCCTCGTCAGTCTCACCCTCCATAAACTACATAAATACAAACACTGTAGTTATATATATCCTACAGTGACCATCAAACTCCCATCTTGTCTGTAATAATGTCACTTTCTTTGCATTTCATATCTTCTTGCACTTTGACTAGTAACCAAGGAGACTCATTCCTACCTCATAATCAAGATTCATCAAGATTCAGTTCAGTTGATGGCCATGTGTGGTGAGAATGGGGGGTTGAAATGACTAGAAGTGTAGTGAGAATGGATTGTTGCTTTGACTAGTAACCAAGGAGACTCATTCCTACCTCATAACCAAGATTCATCAATATTCAGTTCAGTTGATGGCCATGTGTGGTGAGAATGGGGGGTTGAAATGACTAGTAAGCAAGGAGTGTGGTGAGAATGGATTGTTGCTTTGACTAGTAACCAAGGAGACTCATTCCTTGGTTTTTACATTCCCTAACTTACTATTCAGATCGACAAATGAGGTGTTACTGAGAGTGTTAAGAGAAATACTGCAACTTGGTCTGAACATGTGGAGACAATGGAGAATGAAAGACTGACTAGGAGAGTGCATGTAAGTGAGGTAGACGGGGAGACCAAGGATGAGATGGAGGGATGGGGTGGAGAGATATATGGGGGACAGGGGAGTGAGTTAGAGGGAGGGCCGACAAATGGCAGAGAACAGAGCAACGTGGAGGTGATTTGTTTGTGGACACCCCTTACGGGATTGAGACAACGAGAGAGAGAGAGAGAGAGAGAGAGAGAGAGAGAGAGAGAGAGAGAGAGAGAGAGAGAGAGAGAGAGTTAATTGGGCGAGACTGGAGGGCGTAATTAAGATCACACACACACACACACACACACACACACGCACACAGAGAGAGAGAGAGAGAGAGAGAGAGAGAGAGAGAGAGAGAGAGAGAGAGAGAAACATGGCGGATAGAGGAAGGTGTCAGAGAGTTCAAGCCCACTGTCATGTCTTCTGATACCTTATCTTTCGAGAAAGTGTTTTGCCAGACCTATTATGAAGTCCACCTGAAGCACTATTATGTAACTTATTGACTCCCAGAAGGAATCGAAGCCTATATGACAAGAGTAATGTATCCTCAGGCAGGGAACTCAAACACATTCTCAACAGGGTGGAGTCAAAGGCCTTTCATCTCTTTAACTCTCCTCCTCTTACTGGCTCCCTTCAACCTCTGTCTCTTCGCCGCACTGTTGCATCTTTATCTCTTTTTCTATTGCTACTTCAATGGTCACTGCTCCTCTTACTGGCTCCCTTCAACCTCTGTCTCTTCGCCGCACTGTTGCATCTTTATCTCTTTTCTATCGCTACTTCAATGGTCACTGCTCCTCTTACTGGCTCCCTTCAACCTCTGTCTCTTCGCCGCACTGTTGCATCTTTATCTCTTTTCTATCGCCACTTCAAAGGTCACTGCTCCTCTGAACTGTCTGCTTGCATCCCTCCACCTCTACGCCGGGCGCGTAGCACCCGTCTAGCAGCAAACTCTCATCCCTTCTCTGTCCAACTCTCTAATGCAAGAGTTAACCATTACTCCCAGGCCTTCATTTATGCAACAGGTCAACTCTGGAACTGTCTCCCTCTGTCTGTATTTCCTACTTCCTATGATCTCCAGTCTTTCAAACGCAGCGTGTCCAGGCATCTCAAAATGAACGGATCTTGAATTTGGCTCTCTATTGTATTGTTTTTTTTTTTTTTTGGAAGGAACGGTTTGCAGGCTCCTGGCCTTTGGTTCCTTCTTCCTTGCATAAAAAAGAAAGAGGAGTGAAGAACAGGGCATGTGGAGAGGATGGAGGGTGACAACTGGATGCAGAAAGAGAGAAGTGTGAACATGGAGGTGGGGTTGTGAGAGGCAGACTGAAAAAGACCTGGGATGAGACCACAAGGATCTATATCTATCTCTATCTATTGCCAGACACCTTCATCCTGTAAGGGGTGGGATAAGGGACTGAAGAGGGAGGCTGTCAGAGATCAAGCAGCATGGAAAGTCGTCATTAGGGGACCAAGGCCGACGCATGCAAGACTGTTCATGCCTTTATAAACGCAACAAAATGAAACAATGCATTTCTTAATCTATCATAGTTACCACCAAACAGTATTATCCAGCTCCTGAGAAATTCTTGGAACCAAAAGAGAGAGAGAGAGAGAGAGAGAGAGAGAGAGAGAGAGAGAGAGAGAGAGAGAGAGAGAGAGAGAAGTTTTTTTCCACTGCTAAGATTCATAACTGATTAGATATTCAAAAAAAAAAAATAGAGTTGTATACATTAAACTGTTCCATGTCACCTTTCTCTAATTAGCTGGAAAGAAAAAATATGTACAGTAGGTCTAATGAGGTGGTAGGTGGTGGTGACCATCATCCACTCACTTGATGTAGTGCTGCTGCCTACTTCTTCCTTCACCTTTATCATTCTTTTTTTGTGTCTGCCCTCCTCTCTTCCTATTTCTCACCATCATCCACTCACTTGATGTAGTGCTGCTGCCTACTTCTTCCTTCACCTTTATCATTCTTTTTTTCTGTCTGCCCTCCTCTCTTCCTATTTCTCACCATCATCCACTCACTTGATGTAGTGCTGCTGCCTACTTCTTCCTTCAAATTTATCATCCTTTTTCTGTCTGCCCTCCTCTCTTCCTATTTCTCACCATCATCCACTCACTTGATGTAGTGCTGCCTACTTCTTCCTTCACCTTTATCATTTTTTTCTGTCTGTCCTCCTCTCTTCCTATTTCTCCCACCTTTCCTGTCACTTTTTATTACTCATCTTTCCTTTTCAGGTGGCTTTACATTTTCAGGTGGCCTATTGGTTTCCTGTAAGTCAGAAAACCATTTACAACGCCGGGTGGTAACCATATAACCAACCCAAAGGCGTTCCCATGTCAACAAGTGGGTTGGCGAAGGGTTAGTGCCTCTACTCATAAAACAACTAACTCAGACATGGCCACCCCTTACGGAATTACGGCATTTGGCTATTGAGTGATTGAATAGACAGACAGATATACCAATTGCATCGTTAAACCAGAGTATAGCTGTACTGTATAGTAATGTGGTGCGCATCAATCAGTTTCACTTGCTGTATCTGCCCCTAATCATTACATCGCTATCTTCCGACCATCTTAGGCTGTCCAGTCTTTATCACATCATTGGCTGATAATTGTTTTGAGTGACCGAGCAGCCTCCTGTATCCACCCTGACAACAATTAGGCAAACCTTCACATTACACCTTAGTGACACTCATATCTATCTATTGCCAGACGCCATAATCCCATAAGGGGTGGCCGTTTGTCTTTGAGTTAGTTGTTTTACAGGGAGGGTCACTAACCCTCCACCAACCCAGTTGTTGACACGTAGGGAGCACGTATGGTTTGGTTATATGGTTACCACCCAGCGTTGTAAATGGTTTCTTGGCTTACAGGAAACCATTAGGCTTGTCACTCAACGTAAAGCCACCTGTAAAGGAAAGAAGAGTAATAAAAAGTGACAGGAAAGATGGGAGAAATAGGAAGAGAGGAGGACAGGCACAGAAAAAGAATGATAAAAGTGAAGGAAGAAGTAGGCAGCACTACATCAAGTGAGTGGACGATGGTGAACATAGGAAGAGAGGAGGGCAGACAGAAAAAGAATGATAAAGGTGAAGAAGTAGGCAGCACTACATCATGTGAGCGGACGATGGTGGAAAATAGGAAGAGAGAAGGGCAGACACAGAAAAAGAATGATAAAGGTGAGGGAAGATGTAGGCAAAACTACATCAAGTGAGTGGACGATGGTGAAAATAGGAAGAGAGGAGGGCAGACACAGAAAAAGAATGATAAAGGTGAGGGAAGATGTAGGCAGCACTACATCAAGTGAGTGGATGATGGTGAACATAGGAAGAGAGGAGGGCAGACACAGAAAAAGAATGATAAAAGTGAAGAAGTAGGCAGCACTACATCAAGTGAGTGGATGATGGTGAACATAGGAAGAGAGGAGGGCAGACACAGAAAAAGAATGATAAAGGTGAAGGAAGAAGTAGGCAGCACTACATCAAGTGAGTGGACGATGGTGGAAAATAGGAAGAGAGGAGGACAGACACAGAAAAAGAATGATAAAGGTGAGGGAAGATGTAGGCAGCACTACATCAAGTGAGTGGATGATGGTGAACATAGGAAGAGAGGAGGGCAGACACAGAAAAAGAATGATAAAAGTGAAGAAGTAGGCAGCACTACATCATGTGAGTGGACGATGGTGGAAAATAGGAAGAGAGGAGGACAGACACAGAAAAAGAATGATAAAGGTGAGGGAACAGGTAGGCAGCACTACATACATTCACATACCTGGTACATCATTTTTTAAAGATTAGACTTCCTGTAAGCCAAGAAACCATTTACAACGCTGGGTGGTAACCATATAACCAAACCATATGTGCTCCCTACGTGTTAACAGGTGGGTTGGTGGAGGGTTAGTGCCCCTCCCCGTAAAACAACTAATTCAAAGTCAAATGGCCACCCTTTACAGGATTATGGCATCTGGCAAATAGATAGATAGATAGATAGATAGGATGCAATTTCCAACAAGTCCAGTACTGTGATGTAACTAAATGTAACACCACATAGACCTTAATCAGGATGAGAAATTACGCGGATTACACAGGATGCATGAGTACAAATCAATTACAGTACATTACATAACACACTGAGGTGGTTTAGCCATGTGGAGAGGATGGAGAATGAGAGACTGACAAGGAGAGTGTGTGTGAGTGAGGTGGAGGGGAGGAGAGGGAGGGGGAGGCCAAGGATGAGATGGAGCGATGCGGTGGAGAGGTATATGAGAGAGGGGGGTGTGAGTTGGGAGCAGGGCAGTGAAATGGCGGGGGACAGGGCGACATGGAGGCGATTTGTTTGTGGCCACCCCAAACGGGATTGAGGCGTCTGGCAACAGATAGATAGATAGACAGATAGATAGATAGAACATTCTCAAATAATCAAGTAATACAGTACAAGCCTCTGTTTATCCATTTACAAGCTTAATAACACATGATAAATACCTGCAGAGTACTGGGCTTAAATTAACTGATTCACCTGGCATGATGTATGAACTCGAACCTTTACATACTGATACACTTGTAATTACAGTATATTCTTTTCATTCTAACTTTGGCCTAAAATTGCCATCTCTCCATCTTGAATGCTGCTCTGTAACATTAGACAAGAATATGATGCTAGTCACGAAGAAGTGCTATACTCTTTTTACTCTAACTTGGCCTAAAATTGCCATCTCTCCATCTTGAATGCTGAGTTGTAACAATAGATTAACACTAGAATATGATGCTAGTCACAAAGAAGTGCTATACTCTTTTTACTCTAACTTGGCCTAAAATTGCCATCTCTCCATCTTGAATGCTGAGTTGTAACAATAGATTAGCACTAGAATATGATGCTAGTCACGAAGAAGTGCTATACTCTTTTTACTCTAACTTGGCCTAAAATTGCCATCTCTCCATCTTGAATGCTGAGTTGTAACAATAGATTAACACTAGAATATGATGCTAGTCACAAAGAAGTGCTATACTCTTTTTACTCTAACTTGGCCTAAAATTGCCATCTCTCCATCTTGAATGCTGCTCTGTAACATTAGACAAGAATATGATGCTAGTCACGAAGAAGTGCTATACTCTTTTTACTCTAACTTGGCCTAAAATTGCCATCTCTCCATCTTGAATGCTGAGTTGTAACAATAGATTAACACTAGAATATGATGCTAGTCACAAAGAAGTGCTATACTCTTTTTACTCTAACTTGGCCAAAAAAATTGCCATCTCACCATCTTGAATGCTGAGTTGTAACAACAGATTAACACTACAACATGATGCTAGTCACAAAGAAGTGCTATACTCTTTTTACTCTAACTTGGCCTAAAATTGCCATCTCTCCATCTTGAATGCTGAGTTGTTACAACAGACTAACACTAGAATACAATGCTAGTCATGAGGAAGTGCTATAGAATGGTTATAAAGCCATTGTTTACTGTTATTCTCTTCCAGTAGGCTAGGTGAAACACGATGCAAGAGGACGAAAATCTGGGCCAAGTTAAGGTGAAAAGAGTATAGTCTTTGCTTGAAGTCAGCGATCCATGGCAATAATGATATACCAATTTTTTCTATATAAAGTATCTAGTAGTGTAAATTGGAGGAAAATAGCATACAGAAGCAGTCAGTTCTAATTATTAGGCCAAAAATATAATTAATGTTTGTTTAATCTGTGACATAATTTACTGATAGATAGACAGATAAGATAGATACAGATTTACTCCAACTACTGGTCTAAAGAGGGAGGCCTTCATGTGGTGGCACTGATATAACCTGGCTGCTTCCCTGCCTGGTTAAACAAATGTCTCTCAACCCCCTCCCTATCCCCCTGAAAGCTGATGGTGGGCTGCAGGAGAGGGAAGCTTCAGCCTGCAGTCTACTGGGTTTAAATTGTACATAAACCTAGGATTGGTCTCTCTCTCTCTCGCACACACAAACACAAAATCTTCCTACCTCCATATGATATACACAATTTTCAAGATTTCCTGTAATAAACACATACATGGAGATAATATCCCTCTAACCTCTCGAGCTCCAAAACTTTCTCAAGATCCAAATAAGAGAGAGAGAGAGAGAGAGAGAGAGAGAGAGAGAGAGAAAGAGAGAGAGAACTGCATGACGAAACTCCTGAGGTTGTGAAAGATCGGATTCATGCTGGCAATGGAACCTTATGGGAAAATCTTATGCAATTGACTGAAGATTTGAGACAGATAGATACCGGTAGAGAGAGAGAGAGAGAGAGAGAGAGAGAGAGAGAGAGAGAGAGAGAGAGAGAATTAATAGCAAGAAAAAGTAAATGATGTAATTCACTGAGAACTTAGTAGCAAAAGCTGTCAATAATTTGTAAGTTACAGCAAACCTTATAGCAATAGTAATAATAATAATAATAATAATAATAATAATAATAATAACAATACTGCAGTAGTAGTAGTCGTAGTAGTAGTAACAGTAAGGATGATGATGATGATGCTGTTATAATAGTAATAATAATAATAATAATAATAATAATATAAAAAAGCCATAAACTCTTAAAATTATTACAAAAAAGTCAAAACAGGTGCGTTGTAGCAGTAATATAATATGGTAACAATAATATAATAATAACAACAGCAATAATAATAATAATAATAATAATAATAATAATAATACTGGTATAAAAATCTGTAAACTATTAAACTTTAAAAAAATCATGAGGTGTTTCATACAATATCAAGGAATAACTTTCAAAATATAACCGACTAACATTCAAATTTTCAAAACTCAATTACACAAGATAAACAGCTGCCGAGATCTCCAATTAGGTGATTAGGCCGGGGTAATATAAGAGGTATCGGCCTTGATGTAAGATGATGATTGCCGCTCTTATCACTTTATCTTGAGCTGTCTATTACGCGACCCTGAATTTCAACACGCGTACCTTGATGCAGTTGCTAGCCAATACCTTAACCCTTTCTGACTGGTGATTTATTTTTCTGGTCAATAACTTAACCCCTTCTGACTGGTGATTTATTTTTCTGGTCAATAACTTAACCCCTTCTGACTGGTGATTAATTTTTCTGGTTAATAACTTAACCCCTTCTGGCTGGTGATTTATTTTCTAGCTCATAACTTTACGATTTGTTTTTCTAGCCAATACCTTAACCTCTTCTGACTGGTGATTTATTTTTCTAGCCAATACCTTAACCTCTTCTGACTGGTGATTTATTTTTCTAGCCAATACCTTAACCTCTTCTGACTGGTGATTTATTTTTCTAGCCAATACCTTAACCCCTTCTGACTGGTGACTTATTTTCTAGCCAATACCTTAATCCCTTCTGACTGGTGATTTATTTTTCTTGCTAATAACCCCTTCTGACTGGTGATTTATTTTTCCAGCCAATTACTTAACCTCTTCCAACTGGTGATTTATTTTTTCAACTTAGAACTCTCCAATTCCAAATAAAATAATCTTTCTATTTATCTATTGCCAGATGCCTTAATCCCATATGGAGTAGCAACAAACAAATCACCTCCACGTTACTTGATCCCCTGAAATTTGCCTGCCTTTCCTCCAACCCACACACCTCTCCCTCATATACCTCTCCACTCCATCCCTCCATTACATCCTTGGTCTCCTCCTTCTCCTCTCCCTCTCCACCTCACACACATACTCTTCTAGTCAGTCTCTCATTCTCCATCCTCTCCACATGGCCATACCACCTCAAAGTATTTCAAACCAACGACATCTATATATGCATTTCTCTCTCTCTCAAGCTTAGGAAAGACAGTTTGAACAGGATGGGACAAATAATGCCTTCATCAGCACCTTCCAGTCCTAACTCTGGCATTCTTTGGTATGAAACTTGGCATTCTTTGGCATGAAACCTGGCATTCTTTGGCATGAAACCTGGCATTCTTTGGTACGAACTTGGCATTCTTTGGTACAAACTTGGCATTCTTTGGTACGAACTTGGCATTCTTTGGTACGAACTTGGCATTCTTTGGTACGAAACTTAGCACTTTTCAATCCTAACCTTGGTATTAGGTGACAGGTGGTGGCAGCCATCGTCCACTCACTTGATGTAGTGCTGCCTACTTCTTCCTTCACATTTATCATTCTTTTTCTGTGTGTCCTCCTCTCTTCCTATTTCTCACCATCATCCACTCACCTGATGTAGTGCTGTCTACTTCTTCCTTCACCTTTATCATTCTTTTTCTGTGCTTGTCCTCCTCTCTTCCTATTTCTCCCATCTTTCCTGTCACTTTTTATTACTCTTCTTTCCTTTTCAGGTGGCTTTACATTGAGTGACAAGCCTAATGGTTTCCTGTAAGCCAGGAAACCATTTACAACGCTGGGTGGTAACCATAAAACCAACCCATACGTGTCAACAAGTGGGTTGGCAGAGGGTTAGTGCCCCTCCCCGTAAAACAACTAACTGAAAGACAAACAACCACCCCTTACGGGATTATAGTGCCTGGATATATAGGTAGATATAGTAATCTGAAATTTAATGGTGCTGTGAGATGCAACTTTGTGAGATGGGCACAGCATGAGATGTAGGGTTCCGATGCATTTTTTAGCCCCCTAAACCCTGGCACTTCTCTTTCAATTTTAATCCTGCTATCCTCACACAAATTTATCTAGCTTGTGAGACTTTCCGAGCTGCAGAGTTGAAAATCTGATGACAGGAATTATCTTTCATAATTATCAATACATTTTTAACACAGATTCCGCAGAAATATCATTGATTTTACTAAAGACTGCCTAAATAATTCACGATACCCAAATTCTGTTAAAATAATGTTACTCAAGGAAATGAAGTCAGGTTTGTTGACGGTGGTGGTGGTGTCCTACAGTGAGCAATGGGGCATTATGGACCTGCATTCATTCGTCCCCAAATTGTTCGGGTTAGTTAGGTTAGGGTCAACTAAGTTAGGTTTGGTTGAAACTGGTTACGTTTAGTTAGGATGAAAAAGGTTTGGCTGTGTTTGCTTGGGATGAAATAGGTCAGGTTAGGTTAAGTTAGGATGAGCTGGGTTAGGTTTGTCTGTCACAGTAATAAGGAACTGACACAAAAAATGAATCAACCTAAGTGTCCAACACGGCGGGTAACTGCTTGCCACGGTTTGCGTAAAACTGGTGGTTTTACAGTTGATATCTTCAAATTATGCATTTCTGCTATTTATTTCAAAGCAACCACAATGTTATGTCATAGTTTACTGGGAAAAACACACAACTGTAATTTTACACATGGGAATTCCTGCATTTTTACCATTAATATATACAGTAATATAATATGTAGTACTGTTACATGCATCTCTATAATATATAATATATATATATCCCCACGAATTAATATTTTAATTAACGCTCACACCTGATGAAACTAAATGGGCTACAAAACAGCCCGAGTAAATGTGACGTACAGGCATGTGAATCTCGTATTGACCCAGTTATGTAGTGGACTTGGACCTCTCCTTACAACTAATAATATACCCAAAAATAAAATATGGCCGTCTGTAGGTATATAGTAGAAAATACATTAACGGCGTGAAAGACTTAATAATTACGAGGAACGTAACTCACCTGTAGAGCTGAAATCACCTCACGATCGCGTCACGCTATTGAACTCCCTGATAATTCACTCGCCGTTAATAATTCCTTCCAAAACACAGTAAAAAGTGAACTCAGGCCTTTATGCTTCGAAAATTCTCGTAAACTTGCAGTCAGACGTGGTACAGGAGTGAAAAATTAAAGAAAAGGTTAGCGACGAGAAAGGAAACAGCGGGTGTGTTGTCGGTACTTATGTTTCAAGATCAGTGTTGCCAATTCACAAATTCTGCTTAACTTGGGCAAAATCCGCTAAACTTTTGATAGACACTAAAAATGAACAAATAAAACCCACGATCTTTCACATTACACCTCCACCCCCCCCACCACCAAATTTCGAGGAGTTCACCCTAAAGGTAGCAATAACCATCCTCCCTGTTTTTCCTACACGCAGGTGGGGTGAGGTAGGGTCCAGAAAACAGGTTAGGAGCCGAAAAGATAATGGCAGACCTGTTTACCGGCATGCAGTGAAATGGGCCACATATTCACGTCCCCAAAATCTTAGATCCACCTCATATACACCGTTCCGCAAGTAACTATAATTTCCTAGCAGAGTCCACCCCACGAATGTCAAGTTAAAAGAGAGATGTCAAACTCTCCCATACACTCAGTGCAAAATTCATCCCACTAGCTCATTCCCTTGTCCATTCTCATGCCTCATCCACTTCCATATCTCTTTGACACATTCATTTGCCATATCTATGCACCTTCTTGGCCAACAACAAATATAAAACTAAAGGGACTCAAAGAGCACGGTGTCTCTCGCCCTGTGGTTGATCATCACAAAAATCTCATCACTTTTCATCCTCCACACGATGTACGGTGTGCGGCGAGTTGGATCAAACATTCCAATCCAGATAACGCCTCACCTTGAATCTGACCTTAACTCGTGATCTTATCTGTAGACCGCTCTGCACCAAAACAGAATATCTTAATTTTTCCCAGACCCTGAACTCAGTTAACGGGCACCACAGTAGGCTCCGGCTCCGTATCACCCCGGTACTTGGTTATATAGTTGTAAAGGGCTTCCTGGGCTAGCCTACAGGAGACCATTAGACTTGCACTCAGTATAGTCACCTATGGAAGAAGCAGGCAGCACCCTATCAAGTGAGTGGACGATAATCACCACCGCCTACCACTAATGAAATAAGTACAGAAGCAGGGCCCATAACTAAACGGAAGCGGGGACATTTAACTCAAAAATAAATAAATTGGTCGTTCCTGGGTGGCACTGTGTGAGCAGTAAACCCCCAAGCAACTTTTGCATAATGAACCCTCTCCTGTATGGGTCCCATCCCACCACCTTAACCCAAAGGATACCCAGTGTTGTCTTGTAGACTCGCCAGCACTACACAGAATGAGTGGATGGCAAGGCAAGCAAAGTCCAAACATGTGTAGGAAAATGGGAGTTGTTCTCTCAAATCAACTTGTACTTTTCATCACAAAATACATTTATAGACTCATTTGATGGGGCTACAAAATCTATCATTCTTAGGCCATTCGATTAATCTCGCGATCACACGCACAATGTCCATGCATGCAAGAAGTATCGTGTGCACAAAGTTCCCCCTACCTATGGAATGGGCACTTTATGCATACGGTCACATGCATTAAGTTCATGGTCATAAACGAACTGTCATGTCACCCTGGCTGTCCTTTCACCACCTCATACCCTCTACTCTTGTATAGGCTACTTTCCTGTATAATGCTCAATAAATTTAAACTGTTACGTATGCTTTTTCTCTACTAACAAATACCAAATGCTGAAATTTCAGACACACACAAACACCATACATTTAACTTAGACAACAACTGCATTCGGCAGCCTGCTCCCCCCTCCTGAGAATAGCAGTAATGAGTAAAAATATAGCGAAATCAAACGCTGCCTTTTGCAACACTTCAAGATACAGCTGTCCCAACCAGGTTGCTGCCACATGTTACCAGCATCTTTGTTTTGTTCTTCAAATTCTGCTAATCATTTACCTACGATGCACTGTATCACTTTTTCCCATGCTAAAGTACATAATATTACCCAGTTAGCTTACTAGGGATATTAAGAATTCAATTTTCATTCATATTTTATATGATACGCATTTCCAGGCGTAAACATACCGCTGATATTGACCGAATACCACGTTACGAAAGAATGTTACTTAGTAATTGGAATGACGAAACTAATGACTAATAACACAATGACAAGAACCTTCAGTTGTTTATGGAAAGGTACACAATACAGTATAATTATGAATGCTCGAGATACTGCCAATTAATATTCTCGACCCCACGACGCTCAGTTCCATGACTTGCATAATGAGTCATGGGATAGAGATTTTCCGAAGTGTGGGTTTTACAATGAACACATATATGAAGGTTAAATTTACTTTGTCACCATTGCATTGCCTAAAAAAGGGGGTGTGGGGGTGACAAAGCCAAATTTTCCTTGCGTTTTGCCCTTTTCATCTTTACAAAAGGCGTTCCCTTTAAATTAGATGGAATATAATAAGCTTTTTAACTTTTTGTTCATGTCTCCAAACGATTTTACCCACTTTCCTGTCAGATAACAAAATGGTAGGGTTCATTAACCTCTCCAGATCCTGGAGTTATATAATCATCTGGAGAGAGAGAGAGAGAGAGAGAGAGAGAGAGAGAGAGAGACAGAATCGCTTTAATAATGAGTGGTATTTATGTCTGACTACTACTGTCCTTTCTCCTTAACTTGATCCTGATTTTTGTCCTGTTAAAGATTACCCTATTACCTCCTTAATACACAGGGAGTCGTACACCCTTTTAAATATACTGTAGTGCTGTTAAGTTTGATGGTACTGGTTTGATTTAAGTGAATGATTTCCCCTAAGACCAAGAACATGGCTGGCTTGTATATGCCACAGAATATACGTCCGTTCCTTGACTTGGGTAGGGAACAGTTTAATGAAGTGAATAAGCCAGACTTAATAAAAACACCCCAGCATCATGCATCACACCAGTCCTGAAAGATGGAGCCCTGGCATGTATTCAGTACGGACCGTGGGTACTGATACTGAACTGGGGACATGATGGCCCTCAGAGAATTAACTACCTAGTCAAGGTCTATATACAGTATATCTGGTATCTCTGGTCAAGATTATTAATAACAGATGTGTGGTGATGCAGTGGACAGTTCAAAAGCTGAACAAGATAATGTATTCATGCAACACCAGTTTTCCCAGAACTGATTATAGAGCAGACACTACCATGTTTGCATAAACAATGTATACATGTCGCATGCTGCTCTGAGAGTTTTGTCAGCAGTTTTTGCGCAAGATAATACAAGTTCCACACCACAGCCTTTACCTCCTTATTTCTGTGAGAGGCAGACCAAAAAAAACTTGAGTCAAGATCATACAGTGTGACCTCAGGGATAAGAGACTGAATTGCAGCTGCCAGAGATCAAGCAGCGTGGAAAGCAGCCTTTAGGTGACCAAGGCCGATGCATGTAAGCATGTTGGAGCCTTTATAAATGATACAATATGATTTCTGTGTGTCTCTCCATGTAACTCCACATGCACCTCTCAAATACAGTAACTTCATTTTTTCATTCATTCATTGCCAGACGCCATGTATCCCAGACAGGGTGGCCAAGGGCTTAGAGTTAATTGTTTTACAGGGAGAGGCACTAATCCTCCACCAACCCCACTTGACGTAGGGATGCCAACAGCATCTGGTGTTCCCAGGCGGTCACCCATCCAAGTACTAACCAGACCCAACGTTGCTTACTTCCACTATTCTCCCTCTTGATTTGTGTCATCCCAACTGTGTCCAAACCTCACTTCCACACATCAGAGAGGGCATCACAATACTGTCATGCCGCAACTTTTTTTTTTACTTCCATGCTCCCTAGCTTTAAGTTGCTGGGTAAGGAAAATTAGCGGATGGTTGGGGTGATTTATACACTAAACTTAGGGTACATTTTTCAGTAATTATTTCCAGCCATCCTACAACGTATCTCCCCATCTACATCCACATCACTCACCCCACACACTCTCCAGAGAAATCAATGACAGAATCTTTCCAAACCATTCTCTCCGTACGCATCTTTCACTCTCTTAACGTGCATTTTGAGTCGAGGTTATGTTGAGGGTTCGTCAATGTTGTGAGTGTGAGCAGCATCTGTTGAGTAAAGTGAGACTGAGGAATGTGAGATGAGTGTGTTATGAGAGTGAGGTGAATGGTGTAATGAGAGTGAGGTGAGTGATGTGTGTTCTGAAAGTGAGGTGAACAAGATGAGTGTGTTATATGTGAGCCTTATGTTGTGATAGCGAGAAGCATTAGGTGAGTAAAAGCTTTGAGAGTGAGGAATATGAGTGTGTTATGAGAGTGAAATGAGTGATGTGTGTTCAGAAAGTGAGGTGAACAAGGTGAGTGTGTTGTATGTGAGTCTATGTTATGAAAGTGAGCAGCATCCGTTGAGTAAAAGCTGTGAGAGTGAGGAATATGAGGTGAGTGTGTTGTGAGAGTGAGGTACATGATACAAGTGTGCTGAGAAAGTGAGGAATATGATGTGAGTGTGTTGTGAGTGAGGAATATGAGGTGAGTGTGCTGCGAGAGTGAGGACCATGAGGTGTGTGTACTGTGCGTGCAGGAGTGTATAAGAGTGATGGTTGATTGTGCTGTGAGGAAGTTATATGAGGTGGGTAGGTATGCTGTGGTGAGACGGGCTGCATTAGCGTGTGTAGTGGATTGCTTGAGGCTTGTGAATTCTACCTAGCTATACGTTCAAGCAGGGAGAGGTCTATCTATCTATCTATTGCCAGACGCCTTAATCCCGTAAGGGGTGACCACAAACAAACTGCCTCCACATCGCCCTGTCCCCCGCCATTTCACTACCCTGCTCCCAGCTCACACCTCCCTCTCTCATATACCTCTCCACTCCATCCCTCCATCTCATCCTTGGCCTTCTCCTCCCTCTTCCCTGTTCTACCTCACACACACACTCTCCTCATTAGTCTGTCGTTCTCCATCCTCTCCACTCCATCCGTCCATCTTCCCCCATCAACTCACACACACTCTCCATGTTAGTCTCTCACCCTCCATCCCCTTCACATGGCCAAACGAAGATACAGTAAAATGAAAAAGGATTGTAGTGGTCATTTCAGTACCCCACTCACTCTCCTCATTAGTCTCTCACTCTCCATCCGCTCCACAAGGCCAAACAATGATACAGTAAAATGGAAAAGGATTGTAGTGGTCGTTTCATCTCCCCCCATCTGCCTCACTCACACACACACTCTCCTTGTCAGTCTCTCACCCTCCATCCCCTCCACATGGCCAAAAGATGATACAGTAAAATGAAAAAGGATTGTAGTGGTCATTTCATCTCCCCTCATCCACCTCACACACACTCTCCTCATTAGTCTCTCACCCTCCATCCCCTCCACATGATTGGATCTTGAATTTGGCTCTCTATTGTATTTTGTTCTTCTCTTGGAGGGAACTGTTACTGCGGGCTCATGGCCTTTGGTTCCTTCTTCCTCGCATTAAAAAAAAAGAAAAAAGGCCAAACGATGATACTGTAAAACAAAAATGGATGGTTGTAGTCGCTATTCGAGGGTGAAGATGCGAGCGGCTATGTCCCTAATCAGCCAGTCGATGCCGGCGACCAGATTCTGTCCCGTCACCGCACTGCACGGCAAGATGTACCAGTGGTGGGTTCTGAGCTCGTTCAACTCCAGGATCTGAAACAAAATGGGGAATAGAAATGAATGAGTGTGGTGCATCTTTGTTATCCTTGTCATATTAACTGTATCATTAACGTTATCATCGTCATTATCATCATCATCATCATCATTATCACCCTATCTGTTTATCTTATCAACATCGTTCAACTCCAGGATCTGAAAGAAAATGGGGAACAGAAATGAAATAAAAGGAATATGTGTGGTGTGTATTTGTTAGCCTTGTCATATTATCTACATTATTAACGTTATCATCGTCATTATCATCATTATTATCATCTTAACTGTAGCTATTTCTCATCATCATCATCATCATCATCATTTCATCTTATTGGTATTTCTCATCACCATCAATAACATCATCATCACCTTCATTGTCATCATCATCATCATCATCATCACCTTCATTGTCATCATCATCATCATCATCATTACCATCTTTATCATTATCATTACTGTCATCATCAATATCATCATTGTTATTATCACCAAATCATCATCATCATCATCACCTTAACCATATTTCTTATCAATACTATCATTATCTTTTGCCATTTTTGTTTCCACCAACATTATCATTATCATGGCAACTTCTCATGAGAAATTATGGCAACATGTGATTTATGGCAACTTATTGAGAGGAATTATGGCAACTTCTCATGAGGAATCATGGCAATAATTAATTTATTTTCACATACTTTACACTCCCTCTTCTGTCTTTCTTTCCTTCATTCTTTCCTCTTCCTTCTGCCTGTGGGTGACTTTACACTCCCTCTTCTGTCTTTCTTTCCTTCATTCTTTCCTCTTCCTTCTGCCTGTGGGTGACTTTACACTCCCTCTTCTGTCTTTCTTTCCTTCATTCTTTCCTCTTCCTTCTGCCTACGGGTGACTTTACACTCCCTCTTCTGTCTTTCTTTCCTTCATTCTTTCCTCTTCCTTCTGCCTGTGGGTGACTTTACACTCCCTCTTCTGTCTTTCTTTCCTTCATTCTTTCCTCTTCCTTCTGCCTGTGGGTGACTTTACACTCCCTCTTCTGTCTTTCTTTCCTTCATTCTTTCCTCTTCCTTCTGCCTGTGGGTGACTTTACACTCCCTCTTCTGTCTTTCTTTCCTTCATTCTTTCCTCTTCCTTCTGCCTGTGGGTGACTTTACACTCCCTCTTCTGTCTTTCTTTCCTTCATTGTTTTCTCATCCTTCTGCCTGTGAGTGACTATACACTGAGTGACAAGCCAAATGGTTTCCTGTACAGTGGGGCACCAATTTTCGCGCCTAATTGGGTCCAAAAATAATGCGCGAAAGTGGAATTAGCGAAAGTTGGGGCATTGTCTTTATGACAAAAAGGCTAATTGGTTCCCGGTTATCCTAAAGTAACATCAGATTTTCGTTTTCACTTGCAATACAGTACATCAAATCACTATTGTACATTGCATTGTGAGATACAAACAATAAAAACTGTACAGTACACATTATATGAGGAGAAACATACCACAGAGACCAGGTTGAGGTGTTTAATGGATGTTGGGGGTAAGTATCCGAGGCGCGTGGCGGGCTTATTTAGCCACGCCAGACGTATTGGCGCCACCTCTTGCTGCCTCGCTACCTCTCTCTCTCTCTGCCTCCTCAGATGCAACTTGATGCAACACTTCCACTCTGTGCTGAATTTCCCTTTGTGGTAGGTTCTCTTGAACAAATGCATCGAAATCTTCATCCAGGTTAAGCTCCTCTATGGCACTGGAGCCAGCACGCTCGTACACAATGGCGGGAATGGGTGGACAGAGTGTTGACATGACGTCATTCAAGATGGCGGTGGGTTGCGGGCGGGCGGTGCAGGAAATTCAAAGTTCAAAATATTGTCCCAAACCCAAAATTTGTAAGCGAAAATCGATTTTTTTCAAGCGAAAGTGGAAGTTAGGGAATATTTGGTGCATGCCGTGAAAGTGGATTCCGCGAATCCTGCTGTAGCGAAAGTTGGTGCACTACTGTACACCAGGAAACTATTTACTACGGTGGGTGATAACCATATAACCAAATTATGACGCCTGGTGGTTTAGTGGGTAATTACAGCACTCCAATTGGATTGACCTTGTGCAGGTTTATATCCATGTGGTGGTTGGGGTTTACTGCTCACGTAATGCCACTCAGGGATAAGTGAGGCTGGTCACTCTCATCTTAAATGTCAGGACCAACTTGCCTAGCCCCGGATTCCTACCCTCCCTGTAAGGCAACACAGGATTAGATGATGGATGGATGGATGTATCTGTGAGACACATGAAACTTACATCTCGAATCTGTTCCGCAGATAACGCTTCTGGCAGGTCCTGCTTGTTGGCAAAGACGAGAAGTGTTGCCCCAGCCAGCCTCTGAAACAAATACCCAGTAAGCATATCTATACAGTGAGTGGAGAGGTAAATGGATGAAGGTAGTGTGAGTTGCAGGGCGGGGGATGACTGACAGCACAAGGTAGGGTGATATGGAGGTGATCATATAGAGTAAACTGAGAGGTAAACAGATGAAGGTAGTGTAAGCTGGGGGGAGGGATGACAGATGGCACAGGGCAGGGTGATATGGAGGTGATTTGTTTGTGGCTCAGAACTGAGTAGAGAGACAAATGAATGAATGTAATGTGAGTTAGAGGGAGGGCCGAATGATGGCACAAGACAGGGTGATTTGGAGGTGATTTATTTGTGGCCACCCCCTCTGGTTCACAGCTAGCAAGGCCAAGAACTCCTCAAACTGTTACACTTACAATTTCTCCCTCCATTCTCTCATTAGCTATAAGTTTTCCCCTTAAAATACAGTACCCACCTCCTCTTCCAGCAGTTTCTTCAGTTCCTGTCGGCAGTCACACAATCGGTCCACATCGGCACTGTCCACCACCCATATCAGTCCATCGGTACACTCAAAGTAGTTGCGCCAGTACGATCTCAGCGAACTCTGCCCCCCCACGTCCCAGATGTTCAGACGGTACCTGGGAGGATGGACGGGTGGTGACGATGTAAACACAGGACAGTGGAAATGGTTTGCAAAGTGAATAATTATACCCACATATAGAGTGTTTATTATCTATCTATTGCCAGATGCCATAATCCCAAAAGGGGTGGCCACAAACAAACCACCTCTATGTCGCCCTGTCCCCCGCCATTTCACTGCCCTGCTCCCAGCTCACACCCCCCTCTCTCATATACCTCTCCACTCCATCCCTCCATCTCATCCTTGGCCTCCCCCTCCTTTTCACCCCCTCCATCTCACTCACATACACTCTCCTCATCAGTCTCTCACTCTCCATCCTCTCCACATGGCCAAACCACCTCAATGTGTTTCTCTTAATGCTTCCTATCACATCCACATCCACACCACAACGCTCCTTCACTTCCTAATGTCACTTAACAGTACAAAATCACACGCAATACTCCAACTTACTCATATTTATCCACCTCATGTTCAACTGTCTTGATATTGAAGCCGTAGGTGGGTGAGATGGTGCTGATGTCCTCGCCACAAAACCGCTTGACCACTGTCGTCTTCCCTGCATTGTCTAAACCACTGAAGGGACTGTGTTAAGGAGTATTATCAAGTGCTGAAGTGCAATGATGTGAGAGAGAGGGATGTGAGTTGAAGGGAGGGTAGTCAAATGACAGAGAGCACTAGTAGCAAACCCTCATCCCTTTTCTGTCTACCTCTCTAATGCAAGTGTTAACTGTTACTCCCAGTCCTTAATTTATGCAACAGGTCAACTCTGGAACTGTCTCCCTCTGTCTGTATTTCCTACTTCCTATGACCTCCAGTCTTTCAAACGCAGTGTGTCCAGGCATCTCAAAATGAACGCATCTTGAATTTGGCTCTATTTTGTATTGTTTTTGTTTTTTCTTGGAAGAAATGGTTTGTGGGCTCCTGGCCTTTGGTTCCTTCTTCCTTGCATTAAAAAAATAAAAATAGAAAATATGGTGATTTGTTTGTGGCCACCCCTTACAGGATAAAGGCATCCAGCAATAGATACAAAGACAGATATAGCTGTCAATATTATCAAGAGTTTGGATGGAGAAAGAGGGAGTGTTTGGCCTTGTTAACTGGGTAGAGTTTTGGTAAGTTTCTCCTATACCTTTTTTTCCCTTGTTCTCTACATCCTACCTCACTCCATCCTTATGTGTGAAGAATGGAGTGGTTGTTGATAATGATGATGATAATGAAGATGAGGATTCCTTTAATATAGTGGTGTCAAATACTGTTCCTGCCATCAACTGAAACAATTTACTCAAACTCAGGGAGCCATTTTGCAGTGCCCACCATCACTTGAAATATTTTACTCAATCGTAGGGAGTGATTTTGTGGTTAATTAACACTTTCAGCACAAGATATCAACCTGCAGCTCAATAATATTACCTGCAAATCGTATAGAAATATTTACCACCTGTTACTATTACAACAGATAACTAGCACATCTTGGATTTACTCTTTCATTCGTTACCAAATATACATTACTGCGTGTCAGAATTCATATAGCAAAACAGTACAGCATATAATAAATGAAAATAATTGACAGGTAAAACATTTCTTGTCCCAGTTGGATGCACGAGTCGCTCCCTGGCAAAAAAGGATACAGCATCAATAGACGAACTTCATGCTCCTTCTGCTTCAGTTTCTTGAGGATGCTGTGAAGCCCCATCCTCGCCTCTTATCTTTAAAATCAGGAGGTTCTTGAGTACCTCGAAATGTCACAAAAATCAAAATTACCCTTCACTTTACGTGCAGCGTGACATGACCACAACTGTCACCTGGTTTGTTTACGTCCCTCATCAACGTGTTCGGATCCTTGTCAAATAAAACACTAATTTATATATGTAAATCGAAAAGTAAATAGAACACACCTTCATAATAAATTGTACAAAAATATGTTTAGATACATTATTCAGTTGTTCACCATATAGAGACGAAACTGGACCAAAAGAAAACTAATACGCATTGCCCATTTCATTAAGAATTTTCAAATACATAATTATTAAATGCCAAATTTAGATATGCTTATGAAGAGGTTTAAAAGATACGTCGTTTAATCTATTAGGCAATGGATAGGAGAAAGAACCAAACTAAAGGCTCGATGTGTTTTGGTTATGGCGAGGAAGATGCTGAGGGACGCCTGGATTTTTACCCTTGGGATCTAGAAATTCACGTAATTCCACCAAAATGCCGATGACCCACGCAGATATCGCTAAATTGAGGGTTGTGGACCTCAAGGCAAAGTTGGCCACCTTTAACCTGCCAACACACGGTAAAAACCCCGAACGTTTGCGAAGGTGAAGCTGGCCGTATTGCATTTCCTGATAGGTCGTGCATTTTACCTCATTTTCCATTCAAGTTTTTATTCCATACAGATCAGAGTTGTTGGGTGCAGAGAAAAAGCAAGGCAGGATCTACGCTAGGAATATGGATCGTCAGTAATGATATAAACTGTCAAATTAGGGAGTTTTTGAGGAAGGGGTCTGCTATAATGCATTAATGAATTATGACCACCAGGTGAAAGGAGGGTTAAATTACGTGTCACGGGAGGCAGGTAAAATCCTTCCACTTGCTCTAAATCCTAATCTTAATTCTTCCTCTAAATCCAAATCCTCCTCCTTTTCCTTGGCAGCCCATACACACTCCTTGTCAGTCTTTCACGTCGATTAGTTTGGCAAATCTATCCTAATAACTGCCATAAATGTGTTGTATTATTAGAGACTGACTAGGAGAGTGAGTGAGATGGAAGGGGGGTGACCGAGGATGAGGTGGAGAGGTATATGATGGAGAGGGAAGTGAGTTGGGGAAAGGGCAGCGTGATGGTTAAAGACAGGGTGCCATGGAGGTGATTTATTTGTGGACACCCCTCAAGGGATTGTATATAGACAGACAGATAAGTAGGTAGATAGATAGATATGGGTAAGCAGATAGATAGATATGGATAAGCAGATAGATAGATATGGATAAGCAGATAGATAGATAGATATGGATAAGCAGATAGATAGATAGATATGGATAAGCAGATAGATAGATAGATATGGTAAGCAGATAGATAGATAGATATGGGTAAGCAGATAGATAGATAGATATGGGTAAGCAGATAGATAGATAGATGTGGATAAGCAGATAGATAGATAGATATGGTAAGCAGATAGATAGATAGATATGGATAAGCAGATAGATAGATAGATATGGATAAGCAGATAGATAGATAGATATGGATAAGCAGATAGATAGATATGGATAAGCAGATAGATAGATAGATATGGATAAGCAGATAGATAGATATGGATAAGCAGATAGATAGATATGGATAAGCAGTTAGATAGATAGACAGACAGATAGAGAGGTACAATTGATAGATATACTGTAAATTAAAAATGCTTTCTCTCTCTCCAGGGCTAAAAAATGACCTAGTGGAGCGTCTTCACCAGCATCTCGTATCATTAGGGGAAGCCGAACCACTCACGCAGTCCGAACAAGATGCTGGTAGGTTTATTATTATTATTATTGGCATTATCACTTATTATTATTATTATTGGCATCATCACTATTATTATTATTATTATTATTATTATTATTATTTTATTATTATTGGCATCATCACTATTATTATTATTATTATTATTATTGGCATCATCACTATTATTATTATTATTATTATTATTATTGGCAGCATCACTATTAATATTATTTATTATTATTATTGGCATCCACTATTATTATTATTATTATTATTATTATTATTGGCATCATCACTATTATTATTATTATTGGCGTCATCACTATTATTATTATTATTATTATTATTGGCATCATCACCATCATCATTATTAACATTATTGGCATCATCACCATCATCATCATCATTATTATTATTAGTTATTATTATACATTATCATCAGTCATCATCAGTATTATTTTTTATTTTTATCATCATTATTCATTATCATTTTTATTCATTATTAATATCACCACCACAACCAGTCATCATCAAAATTAATGTACTGTATATTAAACAAACAAGGAAGGGTAATGGATTGAATTAGTTTACAGAGAGGATGGAGAGTGAGAGACTGATGAGGAGAGTGTATGTGAGTGGGGTGGAGGGGGGGAGAGGGAGGGGGTGACCAAGGATGAGATGGAGGGATGGAGTGGAGAGGTATATGAAAGAGGGGGGGGGGGTTGAGCTGGGAGCAGGGCAGTGAACTGGCGAGGGACAGGGTGACATGGAGGCGATTTGTTTGTGGCCACCCCTTACGTGATTAAGGCATCTGGCAGTAGATTGATAGATAGTTTACAGTATGAGAGGTAAGCAGTTAAAGGTTGCAGTGTTTCAGTAATTTATATACTGCACAGTTACAGATAGATACAGATAAACCGACATAGGTAGATTCATTCATTCATTCATTGCCAGACGCCATGTACCCGGTATCCCAAACGGGGTGGCCAAGGGCTTAGAGTTAACTGTTTTACAGGGGGGGGGCACTAATCCTCCACCAACCGCACTTGACACGTAGGGAGAACGTTATGCCAACAGCATCTGGTGTTCCCAGGCGGTCACCCATCCAAGTACTAACCAGACCCATAGGTACATAAAAAGTTAAAAATGTTCTCCAGAAGGTACACCATTGTTCAACTCTCATAAAATCGTGCATTGTGAGCTTCAGTCCTTGTCAACACCATTTTCATGAACCAGATTTATAGATAGATAAATATAGACAGATAAAGTGTTCTCCAAAGTAGATAGATAGATAGTCCTCCAATAGTACATCATTCATTTTTCTTCTTGCACTACAATAGTCTTCGTCATCCCCATCTTCATCAACCCGATCTTATTTCCTTCCAATATATTTCAGTAAAGCCAGACTCTGCCATGGACGACGATGGCCCGCCAGGTGTTGACATGAGGGACGAAGGTGGAGGAGGGGAGGGAGAGGGCCCACCGGGGGAGACGATGGCCGAGGAGAAGAGGGAGGAGGAGAGGATGGAGGAAGAGCAGAGGTCGGATGCCAATAAGGGACAACAGGATGAACTGCTCAGGAAGGCACGGGAGCAAGAGGAGGTTTGTGCATTTAACTTTAGCGTCTGTACTTCCTTGGCCTGTATGTGAGTGAGGTGAGGGAGGGGGAGGCCAAGGATGAGCTGGAGGGATGGAGAGGTATATGAGAAAGGGGGTGTGAGCTGGGAGCAGGGCAGTGAAATGATGGGGGACAGGGTGACATGGAGGCGATTTGTTTGTGGCCACCCCTTATGGAATTAAGGCGTCTGGCAATAGATAGATAGATATCGCATCCAGCCGGCTCTTATATCCTGCCCTGCCCACAGATGCTGAACCAACAACACAAACTTGAGGAGGAGCGGCTGATGCAGCACAAGGTGAGGGAACAGCAACGTCTCCTGGAGCAGCAGAAACAACAGCAGGAACTGTTCAGGCTGCAGCAGACAGCACTGATGGAGAAGCAGAGGGAGGAGCAGGAGAAACAGGCACAGCTGCTGAGGCTGCAGAGGGAGGCCATGAAGCAGAAGGATGAGCAGATTACAGTAAGTGCACAAGTTTATGCTGCTTTTGCCCCAAGTTCATCTGAAATGTGAACATGCTGGACTGCGTGCTTGAGTTAATCCTCTTCCACAGTCCACCATCTTCCTTTCAGAGGATAGGAAAGAACTTGAGGATATTGTTTAACTAGGCAGTTGAGCTGCCTGGTTATACAAATGCTATCACATGAAGGCATCCCTTTCCAGTACCTGGGGACTTTCCTCTGCTGTACCATGTATCTGTAGATCACTAAACTCTAAAATCACCAATTCTGGACGCCATCTTCCCTCTGTGCTGCTTCTGTAGTCAGTTCCTGGTGATGTAGAGGGATGCTTCCACACAGTGGCATCAGATTAACCCGGTGGATCTGCTGCCTAGTTATGCATATTATATCCTTCATCTCCCTGCCCATCCCACAAAACGATGATGGACTGTCAGAGTAGGGCAGCATCAGCCTGCAGATCACTGAGTCACATTTCAGGTGAACCTGGAGCTACACCAACTGGTAGAACAAGTCAGTTCATAGACGGTTAAATCACATCATTCCCCAGCATGGTTAGGATTAATTTAAACCAACATGGCTGGTTCCACAGGCATCGGGTAATCAGTATATAGGCCTATTAGTTACACTTTTCTTTTACAAGATTTCCTTTTACCTTTTCCTGTATAATTTATGTCAAAATTCAGTAATGCCAGTTTTAGTTGGAGGGTTTGGTGGGTGGGGAGAGCTATTTCTTGCCTCTTTGTATCTATATGTCACTTAACACTTTAGAAGGTGGCTGGCACAGACCAGCTGGCTTATTGCTGTTAGCCTCTTATGTTCTTGTATATATTTCAGCATGGTGGTCCAGGGGTTGGTGTACCAGGGGGAGGTCCAGGTGTTGGTGTACCAGGAAGTGGTCCTCCAGGTGTTGGTGTACCAGGAAGTGGTCCTCCAGGTGTAGGTGTGCCAGGGGGTGGTCCACCAGGTGTAGGTGTGCCAGGGGGTGGTCCACCAGGTGTTGGTGTACCAGGGGGTGGTCCACCAGGTGTTGGTGTACCAGGGGGTGGTCCACCAGGTGTTGGTGTACCAGGGACTGGTCCTCCAGGTGTTGGTGTACCAGGTGGTGGTCCTCCAGGTGTTAATGTACCAGGGGGTGGTCCACCAGGTGTTGGTATAGCAGGGAGTGGTCCACCAGGTGTTGGTGTACCGGGAAGTGGTCCACCAGGTGTTGGTGTACCAGGCAGTGGTCCACCGGGTGTTGGTGTACCAGGGGGTGGTCCACCAGGTGTTGGTATAGCAGGAAGTGGTCCTCCAGGTGTTGGTGTACCAGGGGGTGGTCCACCACGTCCACCTGGCCCAACCTCTGTGGCTCCAGGTGGCCCGGGTGTGGGAGCTGTGCCCGTCATTGGACCGCCAGGCGTCAAGGCATCTGTGGTGGTGCCCCCGTCACCACCGTTCCCCCCACGACCTCAGGGACCAAGGGGCCTGGCTGGTCCTGGTCCAGGAGGCTTTGCTGGACCAGGTACAGTATTGTGTTTACAGATATCAAGCTTCAGAACATGGCATGAATGACTTCATATACCTCATTGTTGGCAGTTTACATTATACATTGTGATATATGCTGTTTATATCATGTTAATAACATTGTATTGGTGACTTCCACGAGGATAATAAGTGTTGTAAGTGAAGGAGCGTTGTGGTGTGGATGTGGATGTGGTAGGAAGCGTTAGGAGAAACACACTGAGGTAGTTTGGCCATGTGGAGAGGTTGGAGAGTGAGAGACTGACAAGGAGACTGTGAGTGAGGAGGAAGGGGGGAGAGGGAGGGGGAGGTCAAGGATGAGTTGGATGTAGTGGAGAGGTATATGAGAGAGGGGGGTGTGAGCTGGGAGCAGGGCAGTGAAATGGCAGGGGACGGGGCAACATGGAGGCAATATGTTAGTGGCCACCCTTTATGGGATTAAGACATCTGGCAATAGATAGATAGATGATAATATTACCATACTAAGAAAAATGAAACCTTAAAAGCCACATGGAATACATCTCCCAGTTATGTGCAGCTGTGACTAAAAGTTTGCCAGCACTTCTCCGCTGACTGTCGTGGTGGTAGGTGTGAGATGAACTGTTTTGATATGATAGCAATATGAAACACAGCACAGTATGAGACGGAAGGATGCCCTGTGCTGTTTGGGGTGGAATGAGAAATATGGTAGGAAAGACACCGCTAAAAGGACTGTCATGGCTGTAGAGTATGAGATTCCATGAGTAACTACACAGATTTTATCACTTATTCTGGTACCAAACTAAAGTGCATACAAACTTGAAAAAATTTGATTAAACAAGTGATTTCTGAATAAAAAGTTCACCAGATTTGACACTTGTAAGAATTAACACCTTCTTTGTATACTTTTCCAGGGCCAGTGCAAGGTGCTGGTCTGTTAGGACCTGCCCCGGGGACAGCACCCAAACCCACGCCATCCACACCACAGCCAGCGCCACTCAGACCACCGCTGATTCAGGCCACCGCACCACGCACCACCGCCGCACCTCTAGCCGGCCCTCGTCCACCTACCACCATCCAGAACACACCACCTCGACCACCGGTACCTCACGCACAGCTATATAGTATACAGGGTGGTGCATGTAGTGTATTGCTCTTCTTCACTGGGCAATTTTTTGTGTTGCACGGAAAACTCAGTCATCGTTTTCAGCGTCCATCCTGCATCATTTATACATTCCTTTCCTACTCCCACTTTGACACCCTTGCAAGAATTCAGTCAGCATTTTCAGTGTCCCTCCTCCAGCATTTATCATACTCATTTCCTACTCCCACTTTGACACTGTTGGAGGGAGAATTCAGTCAGCATTTTCATTGACCTTCCTGCATCATTTATACACTCATTTCCTACTCCCACTTTGACACGCTTGCAAGAATTCAGTCAGCATTTTCATTGACCTTCCTCCATCATTCATTATACTCGTTGCCACACTTGCTTTCACGTCAATGCCCACATCGACAGACTGAGCCATCCCCATGATACATAAGATACTGCCAAGTGAGTTTGTACTACTATACGGTACTGTATATGAATCACTCTATACTGTACTGTAGTTCATTGATTTATTGAGTGCCTTTAGGAAATAGAAGACCTGTTGTAGCCCAGATTGTGACTTTGGAAATACAGATTGTCAAACTTAGTGGCCTTTGAGCAATTGATGATCCTAAAATGTTAATGGTGTTTGAGCAATTGATGATCCTAAAATGTTAATGGTGTTTGAGCAATTGATGGTCCTAAAATGTTAATGGTGTTTGAGCAATTGATGGTCCTAAAATTTACCAATCTTTCTTCTTGTTCCGTGTCCAGGGTGCGGGATTACTAGGTGCCGCCCCCTCAGGCATGGGACCACCCGGAGACACGAACGACAAGGGAGAAAAACCGCCGCCACTGATGTCCCTGCAAGTGTCGGCCCCAAAGGATGATTCCCCGAGAGAGGTCAAGCTGCCACAAGCGCTGGAGCAGGCCCTGGCATTCAAGACTGAGAGAGCCAAGCAGGTACAGTGGGAGAGTAGTGCTATGCAGGGTAATTTGAAACTTGCTGTGGGATAGAATTTAGCAGCAATGTACAGTGAGCACCAATAGTCGTGTCGCGGTTTTGTCCGAAGATTAAATGTAACTCATGAAACATTACGAAAGCCCTAACAGACGGCGGAATATATCAAGACGTTTAGCTCGAAGGCTCGTGTTTTCGCCAAATTTCACGACACGACTATTGGCGCTCACCGTACAACCAGTCCACACTCAAAGGTTTAGAATGTGTTGATGTAAATAGCACCTCTAAGCCTGAAATTTTTCTGACTTGGTTTAGGTAACATGTGTGATGTTTCTCCACAACTGACTCAACTTTTGTAACTCAACAGATGTTTTGGTTTCTTTCCTTTGACTGGACTTTTTTTTTTCTCCCTCCCTCCCACCAGGTTGGTGTGAATCCAGAAGATGTGGAGAAAGTGGAGAGGGAGGGGCTGGCCAGAATGGAAGACCTGACCAAACCGACACAGCAGACACCCCCGTCCCCACAGCTGCGGAATGCCGTGCCCTTGCCGAAATCCCAGGCGCCCTTCATCCCCCAGGCTTATGAGGAGGAGGACGAGGATGTAACGGAGGAGACGCCACAGAAGAACAAGCAGGAGAAGAAGAAGAAGAAAAAGAAGAAGAGGAAGGGACGCCACCATTTCCAGGAGGAGCTGGAACAAGAGAGGGCGGAGCAGGGCAAGAGGGACAAGGTTGAGGCGGAGGACTCGAATATTGAGATTGAATACATACAAGACTCAATCGACCTGGACATTACGGACCCCAACTACCGCCACTTCACCAAGATCTTTGAAACCTTCCGCATCGCTGAGCCGGAGCTGAAGCCCGAGGAGGAGAAAATCATGCCTAAAACTGAGATTCCTATGATAGATATAAAGAAACTGGGGCCCAAAGTACCTGGTATTCCCCTCGATGACGACGACGACGACGACGACATGAAGAAAGAAGAGGACGACAAGCCGAAGTTATCAAAGCGGAAGATGAAGCTGCTGAAACGGATGAGCATCGCCGAGCTGAAGCAGACAGTGAGTCGACCGGATGTGGTGGAAATGCACGACGTCACTGCCAAAGATCCCAAGCTTCTGGTCCACCTGAAGGCCACAAGAAACACAGTGCCCGTCCCCCGTCACTGGTGTTTCAAGCGCAAGTACCTCCAGGGCAAACGTGGTATTGAGAAGCCGCCGTTTGAGCTCCCGGACTTCATCAAACGCACGGGTATTATGGAGATGAGGGCAGCACTGCAGGAAAAGGAGGACCAGAAGACACTAAAAGCCAAGATGAGAGACAAAGTCAGGCCTAAGATGGGGAAGATTGACATTGACTACCAGAAATTGCACGACGCCTTCTTCAAGTGGCAGACCAAACCCAAGATGACAATCCATGGAGACCTGTATTATGAAGGGAAGGAGTTTGAGACTAAGATGAAAGACAAGAAGCCAGGGGAGATGAGTGATGATTTGAGGATCGCGTTGGGTATGCCCGTAGGAGCCAACGCCCACAAGGTTCCCCCACCGTGGCTCATTGCTATGCAGCGCTACGGCCCACCCCCATCCTACCCCAACCTGAAGATCCCAGGCCTCAACGCCCCAATACCAGAGGGATGCAGCTTTGGATACCATGCAGGTGGCTGGGGCAAACCACCTGTGGATAACATGGGTAAACCTATCTATGGTGATGTATTTGGCACACAAGGCAAGGACTTTGACACACCCTTAACCGAAGAGGAGGTGGAGAGGACGCTATGGGGTGAGCTGGAGAGTGAGAGTGAGGAGGAGTCTGAAGAGGAGAGTGAGGAGGAATCTGACGAGGACGTGAGTGGGTTGGTAACGCCGGGTGAGACTGGGCTGGTGACTCCCTCTGGCATCAGTTCCCTGCCGGCCGGTCTGGAAACACCGGATATGATCGAGTTGAGGAAGAAGAGAATGGAGACCGAGATGGAGGGAGGCGACACCCCTGCCCTGTACACCATCCTGCCAGAGAAAAGGACGGAGACCATGGGTAGGGCCATGATGGGGTCCACACACACCTATGACATCTCTGCGGCGGCGGCGGCTACACCAGGGGCAGGGGGTGGCGGCACTAGCAGTCGAACAGCTCCTCAGGGGGTGGAGGTGGCCCTGGACCCCTCAGAACTGGACCTGGTGGACACGGACGCAATGGCCGCAAGATACGAGGCCACGCTGAGGGAGCAGCAGAAGGGCGAGGAGGAGGACTTCTCAGACATGGTGGCGGAACACGCAGCCAAGCAACGCAACAAGAGACGAAAGCAGCAGCAGGACCAGAGCAAACCAGCCAAGAAGTACAAGGATTTCAAATTCTAAAGTATCATTTTGAGTAAGACAGTATACGTGTACAATATTTCAAACAGCAGCAAGGTGAGAATAAACTGGAAAAGGAGGACAGGGGTTAATTCCAAAGCATTATTTCACCATTATCAACATCTTCATGATCATCCCAGCCTCATTTCCCCAGCCAAAGATGGAGTGAGGTAGGGGCCAGAAAGGAGGAAACGAGCAAAACATAATGGAGAACCGATCAACAGCAGGCCCAATGAACCTGGCCACACGCTCATTCACGCACCATTCGAGCCCCTGGAATCCTGGCCACGTAACAGATGGATTTCAAATTCTAAAGTACCATTCTGAATATGAAAATATATTTGACACTTTAAATGACACTATAATAAAAGGGACAGTTATATATTACAGGTATATGAAGTTTCCTCAGCTGCTGGTCAGTCAGTTAAATCCTACACTCCTAATATCTTGTCTGCAGAGTTTGTTAATGTATAATAAATAATAAAAACTCCATGTCAGTTTAAATCTATACCTCATTTTTTCATTTTATATCTATTTTTTCATTTTATATCTATTTTTTCATTTTATATCTATTTTTTCATTTTATATCTATTTTTTCATTTTATATCTATTTTTTCATTTTATATCTATTTTTTCATTTTATATCTATCACATTTTTGGTTATGAAGGCTGATGTTCTTAAATGGAAAATTAGAAGTGTAAATGGTATAAATATGGTCTATATTTACACATATAAAAAAAAGGTCTTGAATATTTACAGGGCGACATGGAGGCGATTTGTTTGTGGCCACCCCGTATGGGATTAAGGCGTCTGGCAATAGATAGATAGATAGATAGAATATTTACATAATCTAAATACAATATTGCACAAGTTATTAACACTTTATACATAATTAAATATTTTACAGTAATCATATAACCACACACTGAGGTGGTTTAGCCATGTGGAGAGGATGGAGAGTGAGAGACTGATGGGGAGAGTGTATGTGAGTGAGATGGAGGGGGGAGGCCAACGATGAGATGGAGAGATGGGGTGGAGAGGTATATGAGAGAGGGGAGGTGTGAGCTGGGAGCAGGGCAGTGAAATGGCGGGGGACAGGGCGACATGAAGGTGATCTGTTTGTGGCCACCCCTTACGTGACTGAGGCATCTGGCGATAGACAAATAGATAGATATAACCACCTGATCACTGGTTTTCCTGACCCTCGCGCAGCTTCCACAGGCTCGGCTTACTCTTCTGAAAACAAAAAGCAAACGAAAGTAATTAAACCTCAGTGTAATTATGCAAATCAATATGGCACTTCTTCCTTAGCCTTTATCATTCTTTTTCTGTGCCTGTCCTCCTCTCCTCCTATTTCTCACCATCATCCACTCACTTGTTGTAGTGCTGCCTACTTCTTCCTTCACCTTTATCATTCTTTTTCTGTGCCTGTCCTCCTCTCTTCCTATTTCTCCCATCTTTCCTGTCACTTTTTATTACTCTTCTTTCCTTTTCAGGTGGCTTTACATTGAGTGACAAGCCTAATGGTTTCCTGTAAGCCAAGAAACCATTTACAACGCTGGGTGGTAACCATATAACCAAACCATACGTGCTGCCTACGTGTCAGCAAGTGGGTTGGTGGAGGGTTAGTGCCCCTCCCTGTAAAACAAATACCTCAAATGGCCACCCCTTACGGGATTATGGCGTCTGGCAATAGATAGATAGATAGAATATGGCATTACAGTACACCTTTGCTTTAACACACCTTGGTAGACCAGGTATTGGATTTAACAGACACTACAAAGGCCACTGTACTCCTGTCAGCTGTATCAAACAATGTCCGTTCATTGGGTGGCAATCAGGGCTGTGGAGTTGGGGATAATATTTCCCGACTCCGAATCCGAGTCCAGAAATTTTTCAAGTATGACTCCGACTGTCTCTATTTCCCGCTTCCTATGATCTCCGGTCTTTCAAACGCAGTGTGTCCAGGCATCTCGAAATGAACGGATCCTGAATTTGGCTCGCGAACTGTCTCCCTCTGTCTGTATTTCCTGCTGCCTATGATCTCCAGTCCTCAAATGCAGTGTGGCCAGGCATCTCAAACGGATCTTGAATTTGGCTCTCTCTTGTATTATTTATTTATTTATTTTTTTCTTGGAAGGAACGATTTACGGGCTCCTGGCCTTGGGTTCCTTCTTCCTTGCATTAAAAAAAAACTGACCAACTCCAACTTAAGTATATGGCACATGGACGTGATGCAGGTAAATGAATAATATTTGTGAATTTTGATAGATGCAATCCTTAAGTCCATTTTAAATTCTCTACTTAAAGTGCTATCATATTAACAAATAAACCGTCATACATGGTTGTAAAATAAACTGTATAAAGTATTGAAAAGGTACGACTGATACCATTTCAGAACCAAAATGCTCAGACTTGGAGTAGAGGGAATTTTACTGACTACAGTAATATGGTGCTAGTCATGAAGAAGTGCTAGGGCAAGGATGTGAAATACGCTGCAAAAGGGCAAAATTATGGGCGACTGCATTTACAAATATACTTAAAATCCCACATGAGGGGGGGACCATTGGATATGATGGATTTTCAGCTTTATCAGATCAGACTTTCCCCCAGTTAGTCTGTGAGGGGCCACTGTATACAGATGCTGCCTACAGGAACATATTTCTGGACAGTGTCAAGCATGTGAGCTAAGGTGAACTACTCTTACTCTAACCTGACCTGAAACTGCCATCTCTCCATAACACCAGAGTTTGATGCTAGTCAGGAGGAAGTGCTATGAAAAGGATACAGAGCTGAAGTATCGTCATTTGGCCTGTAGTCCACCTTGTTCACATCTGAATGAACCTGAGGCTACAACAACAACAACAGCAACTCATCATCATCATCATCATCTGGACCTCCTTTCCCACCCTAGGGCAGGGTGAGGAGTAGCAATGTCCAGACAGCCCAGATTTGCCCAATCCAATGGGCCATGCTTCCATTCACTCATCATTCAAGCCCCTGCAATCCTGGCTCTATTGGATACGCCAAAAACATTCACCACGTTCTGTAGCTTCACATAAACGTATCCGATAGAGTCAATCCAGACGCTGTCACTTTAAAAAGGGGTGCCAAATCGCTGATCATGCACTTCTCACAATATTCATCCAGCCAGCTCGATCTCTTGTCAGTTCCCTAGCCTCACCGACTTCCAAACCTCTCTTCCTCACACACTCATCCACCATATCTCTCCACCTTCTCCTTGGCCCACCTCGCCTCCTCTCTCCTTCAAATTCATCCAGCCAGCTCGATCTCTTGTCAGTTCCCTAGCCTCACTGACTTCCAAACCTCTCTTCCTCACACACTCTTCCACTCTACTCATCCACTACTGCTCCTATTCCACTATCCAACCTGATTTGGGGTGGGGGGTGGGGGTAGGTGTGCCAGATTGACGAGGGGCATGATGGAGGGTCGTCCGTGGGCACACTGGAAGGGCAGCTGGCACGAGGCGAGGCAGGACACCAACTCCCGGCACTGCCCCAGACTCAGACGGTCGCCAAACTTCACCGCTCCTGTTGCCATCGGGGGATAAAGGATGCTGAGGACCTCGGCAGACATGGCGTATCATCATCATCATTATTAACATCATCACTTGTCATCATCATCATTATCAACATCATTGTCATCACCATTATTACTGTCATCATCATCATTATCATCACCATTATTACTGCCATCATCATCATCATCATCATCATTACTATTACTCTCATCATCATCATCATCATCACCACTGTTACTGTCATCATCATCACCACTCTTACTATTATCATCATCATCATCACTACTATTATCATCATCATCATCACTACTATCATCATCATCATCATCACCACTATTACCATAACCATCAATATCACCATCATCATCATCATCATCCCAATCCTACAACAGTATAACACTCCCCTCACCTCTACACGCCTGACTATTGAGCACGTTGGCTATGGGCGTTGGTATGGGGGGCACGACCCCTCCGGTGCACTGTAGGGTGTGGCACATGTCCCGCACGGTGCTCTCAACGATGGAGGCGGCCAACTGACAGCGGCGGTGACGCGCTTCATTGGCCTCACGTGCAACCAGGCAGCTAGGGATGGCGTGGAAGCTGACTGTCTCTGAGTCAATCTGGGGATGGAGTCCTTGCATCATTACTGTTATTATTATTATTATTATTATTATTATTATTATTATTAAGTCAATCTGCAGAAGGAGTGGTTATGTTATTATTATTATTATTATTATCATTATTATTACTGTATTCTTATCGCAGTATTATTTTTTTATTATCTCACCATAGCTTTACATGCGAATTATGAGAATTCATCACATATCGAATGTAGGGGTTGCAGTGACCATACAGGCAAAACTAGACATTGTATACCTGTATATAAAAAATACAGGAATACCTCGATATACAGTACCCCTCGATGCGATACCCCGGCTTAACGATGGGGGTAGAAATACAACCATACCCCACCTAACGATGGCCAAACCCCAGTTTAACGATGGGCTTTGATTTTCTTTAACGATTCTGATGATATTTTAGACCAAAATTGTATGTTTAGGTTGATTTATAAACTGTTTTTAGACTTAGATTAATGTGTTTTAGCCATAGGTGGGGTGAACATTGTGTTTAGGTTGATTTATAAACTGTTTTTGGACTTAGATTAATGTGTTTTAGCCATAGGTGGGGTGAACATTGTGTTTAGGTTGATTTATAAACTGTTTTTGGACTTAGATTAATGTGTTTTAGCCATAGGTGGGGTGAACATTGTGTTTAGGTTGATTTATAAACTGTTTTTTGACTTAGATTAATGTGTTTTAGCCATAGGTGGGGTGAACATTGTGTTTAGGTTGATTTATAAACTGTTTTTAGACTTAGATTAATGTGTTTTAGCCATAGGTGGGGTGAACATTGTGTTTAGGTTGATTTATAAACTGTTTTTAGACTTAGATTAATGTGTTTTAGCCATAGGTGGGGTGAACATTGTGTTTAGGTTGATTTATAAACTGTTTTTTGACTTAGATTAATGTGTTTTAGCCATAGGTGGGGTGAACATTGTGTTTAGGTTGATTTATAAACTGTTTTTAGACTTAGATTAAAGTGTTTTAGCCATAGGTGGGGTGAACATTGTGTTTAGGTTGATTTATAAACTGTTTTTAGACTTAGATTAATGTGTTTTAGCCATAGGTGGGGTGAACATTGTGTTTAGGTTGATTTATAAACTGTTTTTAGACTTAGATTAAAGTGTTTTAGCCATAGGTGGGGTGAACATTGTGTTTAGGTTGATTTATAAACTGTTTTTAGACTTAGATTAATGTGTTTTAGCCATAGGTGGGGTGAACATTGTGTTTAGGTTGATTTATAAACTGTTTTTAGACTTAGATTAATGTGTTTTAGCCATAGGTGGGGTGAACAGTCATTCTGGGGTACAGTTTACTAAGCTTGATTTTTTCCAGACTTATAATTGACGATTTCCATATTTTATTCTTGGTTTTAGTGAGTTATTTACAGGTGTTAGGCTTAGGTTAGCTTCCTTGACAGCTGTTAGGCCATTTAGATTGGCTTTACACTTGTTTTTGGACTCATTTGGGTGGGTTTGGACTTGGTTGGGGGGGAAACCCAAGGCTGAAAAATGCATCCCATTACTTTACATGTTAAATCTACCCTGATATATGATACCCCGCCTAACAATGGGTTTTTACCTAACCACTTGCATCATTAAATTTGGGTATACCTGTACAGTAGTACTTTTTAGGGGACTGAAGTGACTGTATATGCAAAAAAAAAAAGATAATCATCCATGGAAAAAACAGAAGTGTGGTTATGGTGATCATATAATTGAATGACTGGTTAGCTATCGATCACAGCGCACAGGTGCATAATCACACTTCCCCAACGGACGACGTACCTGCGAGAAATGTAACCCTCGACGCGTGAAGACGCGAGGGAAGGCCATCATGAGCCGCACTTCATGGCGGGGGAGAGACAGCTGCATGGGAGGGGTCATGGCGGCGCTACGTAGGGTGGGCAGCCCCCTCTCGTCCTCCTCTACCTGGTTCTGTCTGTCTTTTCCGTGGGTCTTTTTATCGCTGTCTTCGTCTGGCTCTTCTGTATCAAAGGGAAGTATTCTAGTATGGTTAGGATGCTTATTAACACCTTTTCCTTACTGATTTATTTCCACATGGTTAGGAAGCTTACTAACACCTCTTCCTTACTGAATTATTTCTGATTCTGCTCCGTTAGTAAATTCTTGTGTGGTATTCATGCAATCTATGTTGATATTTATCTATCTATCTATATACCTAGACTGCTTCCCCCAAGGAAAGGGAGGTAGCCGAGACAGGACGACACACTCCCCATTTACTCATCCATTCAAACACATTCATTCGCATCTTAGCCCCAAAGGGGAGAACGGACAGATCCTCACCGCACCACACCGCACAAGGGTCAACTGCGCAATGCAATCAGTGACATCCGCAGCAGGGCCCGACAGCAGAACTGGTTTACCCCTGCCACATCATAACAGACCCATCCCCTTACCCGCACCTGACCTGACTAGCTGATCAGACCAAATGTGGGAGAATATCCCCTCAGGGCTGCGTCATCACTTATTCATTCACAATTTCTCTCCATTTATTTCTGTCACGCACAGCCACTCTTCCTTGCTCAACAGACATCCCTCTCGCATCCAGCGCTCTCTTCACACTGTCCATCCATCCTATTCGTGGTCTTCCTCTCAGCCTTACACCTCTCACATCAGATCTAGTTATCTTTTTCACCAATCGCTCATTATCCATTCTCTCCATATGCCCAAACCATCGCAACACCCTCTGCTCAACTCTACCAGCCATCTCCCGAACAACTCCAGTTCTCCTTCGCACTTCATCATTTCGCAATCGATATTTAAAATATATTAAATGCAAAAAGATGACAGATAGATATGGACAGACAGGTAGATAGTAGACAGACAGACAGACATACAGTAGATAGATAGATAGATAGACAGAGAGAGAGACTAACCATAGTTCTCCCTGGTGATTTCCTCCAGTCGTATACGCTCGTGGACGGCATGCTGGTCGAACAACACCAGGAGCCGCGTGGGTCTTGGGGTCGAGTTATCCGAAGCCGCCCAGGGGTAGGTCAGGCTGCAGGCTATGTATTTGTCGTCCACCTGGCCCAACACCTGATACGGAAAGGTGTTTGGGGGTTCGTATATAAATTTTGGGGGTTATAAGTCCCCCTTTTCTTTCTAGCGTCGTCAATAGTATGTTTTTTGTTTTTTTTTATCATTGTTAATAGCATGATTTTTTTTCCCCCTACCTAATGATGGAAGAGAGAGAGAGAGAGAGAGAGAGAGAGAGAGAGGTCAGGCTGCAGGCTATGTATTTGTCGTCCACCTGGCCCAACACCTGATACGGAAAGGTGTTTTGAGGATTGTATATTAAGTCTGAAAGTTATATGTCCTATTTTTATCACTGTTAATACCATCCATCCATCAACCAATCCTACGTTGCCTTATGAGGGGTGTAGGAGCCCAGGGCTTGGCAAGTTGGTCCTGACATTTAAGATGAGAGTGACCAGCCTCACTCATCCCTGAGTGGCATTACATGAGCAATAACCCCAACCACCCCTTGGATATAAACCTTCATCGGCTCAATCCGACTGGAGCGCCTTAATTACCCACTAAACCACCAGGCGCCAAAGTTTCGTTATATGGTTACCACCCAGCGTAGTAAATGGTTTCCTGGTGAACAGGAAACCATTTGGCTTGTCAATCAGTGTAGAGTCACCCGTAGGCAGAAGGAAGAGGAAAGAATGAAGGAAAGAAAGACAGAAGAGGACAGAAGGAAAGGGCAGACACCTAAGAGCAGTACTACATCAAATGAGTGGATGGTCAGCACCCCCACCAACCACAAACTGTTAATACCATGGTCTTTTTTTTTCCCCCACCTAATGATGGTATGAGGTAAGAGTCAGGAAAAAAAAAAAGAATAGAAAATGGAAGAACTATCAAAAGCTTGTAATTCACACATCATTCTCTCTCTCTCTCTCTCTCTCTCCCTCCGTCTCTCTCTCTCCCTCTCCCTCTCTCTCTCTTCCTCTATTAATCCCATACATTTTTTTTTTTGCCTATCAGGGTTAACTATAAGCTTCTTTAACCCTTCACTACAGGAAACCTCCCCTAACGTGAATGATACCTGCTGGAGGATGCCCAATTCTATCTCTATCCAATCTCTCACTCTCTGTCTCTCTCTCTGTGTCTGTCTGTCTGTCTCTCTCTCTGTGTCTGTCTGTCTGTCTCTCTCTCTGTGTCTGTCTCTCTGTCTGTTGCTCTCTCTCTCTTTCTCTCTCCATGCTACAAAAATTAAGACACCTGGAAGTATTTATTATTTTACCTTGCAATCTCTCTGTCTGTCTGTCTGTCTCTGTCTCTTCTCTTTCTCTCTCTGTCTGTGTCTGTCTGTCTGTCTCTCTGTCTCCCTCTCTCTCCTCTGTCTCCCTCTCCCTCTCTCTCTCTCTCTCTCTTGCATTTTTCACTTTACCTTGCAAGTCTGTAGCATGTCCTTCGTAAACCTGTACTCGTAAACGGCATTGTAGACTTTCACAGCTGCGTCTCTCTTCCCTGGGGGGGTAGGCGGAGTCGAGCTTAGCAAATTGAGTCGATAAACAAGTCGATAAAGCAGTTAGTTAATGGCACGTATCATTTATCTTGGACATGTGGAGAGAGTGGAGAGTGAATGACTGACTAAGAGGGTGTGTGTAGGTGAAGTGGAGGGAGGGAGAGGGAGGGGGAGACCGGGGATGAGGTGGAGGGATGGAGTTGAGAGTAAGAATGAAAGACTGACTAAGAGGGTGTATGTAGGTGAAGTGGGGGGAGGGAGAGGGAGGGGGAGACCGGGGATGAGGTGCAGGGATGGAGTTGAGAGGTATATGAGGGAGGGGGGAGTGAGCTGGGGGGAGGGCAGTCAAACGGTGGGTGACAGGGCAACTTGGAGGCGTTTTGTCTGCGGCCACCCTTTGCGGGATCAGGGCGTCGGGCTATAGACAGATAGATAGATAGACAGATAGATAGATAGACAGACAGATAGATAGACAGATTTATGGTAGTCTGGTTGTAATGTGCTTAGAAGATGCATGAATGAACCTAACAGCATAACCATACAGATCTATACACAATATTTACTTTAATTTGGTTGTGAAGCATTTGAAAGCTGTATACGTGAATCTATCTATATATATTTAGTCAGATGGCTTAATTCCAAAAGGGGTGGCCACAAGCAAATCACCTCCATGCTGCCCTGTCCCCTGCCATTTTACTACTCTCCCTCCAACTCACACCCCTCTCTCATATATCTCTCTACTCCATCCCTCCATCTCATCCTTGGCCTCCTCCTTCCCTTGTAGGTATAAATGAGCACTCTTTATCAAAACTAAATTACACACACACACACACACACTCACCTCTATCCCTCCACCTCATCCTTGGTCTTCCCCTTCCCCTTTCCCCTACAGAGCAATCTATAACAAAATTAAATCACACACACACACACACACACACATCCCTCACATCTCTATCCCTCCATCCCTACATCTCATCCTTGGTCTCCCCCTTCTCCTTGCCATTACTGAGCATCATCATCATCAACATCTGGACCTCCTTTCCCACCCTAGGGCAGGGTGAGGAGTAGCAATGTCCAGACAGCCCAAATTTGCCCAATCCAATGCGTTACACTTCCAATCACTCATCATTCAAGCCCCCGGAATCCTGGCTCTATCGGATACACCAAAAACATTCGCCACGTTCTGTAGCTTCACATAACCAATCTTTAACAAAACTAAATACAGTTCCTGAACACCGCACCTGTCCTGATAATCTGTTCAGCTCCCGTGTTCAAAACCTCTGCATCCATGGCGAAGTCCGGCGCCTCCCAATTCTCGCAGATCCGGGCCACGTCGGAGAACTGCTGGACGTCACCTTCACCCTCGGCATCTTTCTCGGTCTCCATGCCCTTCAGGAACGAGTCTATGGTCTCCCGTACCTCTTTGCTACTGGGCGCCTGAATTTCTCCCGTGCTATCGGAGTAATTTGTAACCGCATCCTTAGGTACCGATTCTGTGCAGCCTTTCTTCACACCAAGGCCTGGGTCATGATCTCTGCTCGCGTCTCGGGTTTTCCTCCAAGACATGAGGTCTGTAAAGCCGTGGGTCAGGGTGAAGTCCTCTCGCTTCTTCATACCGTTGTTCCTCGGCACAAACCAAGGCTCGTGGGTCAGAGGCACCTTAAGTAATGGCGCCCCGAGAGACTGGCTACTGGTCCACTCTGGGATGGCCTTAACCTGTGGGGGGTCATAGGAGGTGTTCCCTGTCTGGAGATCCACGTAAACTCTCTTCCCTTCGCTGTCAATTATTTCTTTCCACCTCTGAGCTGGGTGGCTTCTGTTTTGATCCTGTACGCGAATATCACCGACCTGTCCCTCTGGTGGCTGGCTGTTACTGCTTTCTCCCTCTGATGATGTAATTTCCACACTTTCTCCCTCTCGTTGCTGACTTTCTGCACTCTCACTCGCCAATGCCCGATTTCCTGAACGTTTATCTTCTTGTGCTTGATCTGTGCTTTGACCCTGTGTATATAGTTCCCTCTTCATGCCTTCCATCCTTCCCTGGTGTGCAAAGGACCCCAGAGTGGAGCTTTCATCAGGATCCGAAAGAGGGGTTTGGACGTTAGCTTGCCTCTCCATTTTCTCATGTTTCTCATCTACACTCCCTGATGAAGTTCCCTGTACACATAAATCTAAACTGTTTCCTGTATGCCCCAGTACACATGGATCTCTCAATGATGCTGTGCTTTGATCTGACAGGGAGGGCAAGGCATTAACATTACAATCACATCCCTTGCTTTCACCTGCAGGGTCCTTTCCAATGTGAATCATCTTGCCGTGGAAAGTTATCTCGCATGACTGTAACTTCCTCTTCGTCTTCTCTGAACTTGAGGTCGTGGGGGGACTGGCATTACAAGCATCCACTGAGTCTTTCTTGCCTTTCTCCAAGCCTAGAGCTGTAGGAGGGCTTATATTACAGGTTTCCATCGAGTCAGCTTCTCCCCTGAGTGTGACGGTGGGTGTGATGTCGCTTCTGGTGGGCGAGGGACCTTCCAAACCCGAGAAAGTCAGCTGGGAGAAGTGCAGGGTCTCTGAGAAGGGGTTCACAGATGATGAGGAACCGGTGCTGCCCATCTCAGTATTCTTCTCCTTGGCCTGACTCACACTTGGATCTGCTGTGTGTGACTGTGTACACTGTGGATATGCCTCAGTGCTTTCAGAAACGTCACTGCATGTGGGTGTGCTGTCTAAGTGCTTTTGGTGATGCAGATTATTAGCTACGACTGCTTCTTGACAATCTAATAAGTTTCCATGTAATTCTGTACACTGAGGCTGTACTACCATGCTTTCTGTACCATCTTTACATGTGACTGTGCTATGGATGTGCTTCTGGTGATGCACATTAGACAGGAGTGCTTTATCACACTGTACAGAGTTTCCATGTGCTTCTGTACACTGTGGATGTACTTTTAAAATACCATTACACATCGGAGTACTGTGGGTGAGGGTCTTTTGGCAGTGCAGAATAGTATGAGAACTCGGTACTTTTTCACCTTCGGGTTCACTCCCTTGTACCTGGCCAATATTCTTTAATCTACAAGTGTTCTCAATCCGGCTCAAAATCTCCGTTATATCCCCAAGGCCTTCAGTGCTGAGTCTATGGGTGCAATCACTACTCTGAGTCACACTTGAGGTATACTTGGACATATCAGTGTTGGGTATATTGGGAAGTAGGCTGGGGTCCTTAGATATATTTCCGTCTAGGGTGTGAAGGGTCTTTAAAACAGGATTCCCGGTTTCATCTGGAGTAAGGGAAGTTTCGGCGTTATTCCTGTTGGGCAGCAAGTGCGTTTCCTTACACATGTTTCCATCTAGACTCTGAGGGAGTTTTAACACACGACTGGCTGTTTCACCAGGCGTTTCAGCAGTAAAACCTTGAGACTTTAATACAGAAGTGCCTGTTTCATCTAAAGTTTCATTAGTAAATCCCTGAGTCTTTAAAATGGAGGCACCTGTTTCATCTAGAGTTTCAGTAGCAAAACCCCGAGTCCTAAAAATTGAGCTGTTTTTTTCATCTATAGGTTGAGGAGTAAAGCCTTGGGACCCCTGAATATCAATACTGAGATCGCTATTATGAACCTTATCATGTACGTCCCTAACCTCAAATGGTTGTGTGGGGGTTAAGACGGATGGAGAGAAGGAAACGTATTTCTTGGCCGACCCTGTTTCTTTCGTGGCTGCTGGAGTGGTCACAGATTCATTTATCAAACCAAGATGATGATGATGATGATGATGATGAGGATGAGGTTGCTTCGCTTTCTGCTGCTGTTGTTGTTGCTGATGTTGCTGCTCCTGTGGCCCCAAGCTTGTCTGGAGATCCAACCCAAGATGCTGAGGATGAATCACACCCACCCCAAAATGCTTGTCACTACTCACAACTCTACGCTGCACAGACTGATGATCTAAAAATGGTTTGGACTCATTATTCTGCACTCTGTTTTCTATGACACACTGCTCTCTGTCCCTTCCCAGATGACCTGAGTTAAAACCTGTGTGTAGGAGTGTGTCCTGAGGTGCAGAATTTGCAACAGAGTTTCCTAAATTCAAACCAGTTCTTGTGCATATGTTTTGGTGATTCTCTGGATTCTGTGGCCACGTTATGAATATGTTTTGGTGATTCTCTTGATTCTGTGGCCTGGATGTGTTGTTATGTATTGCAGAAGGTACACCAAAACTTCCTGCATTCAGACTAGGCCCCACACTCGAGTTTTGGCGATTCTCTTGATTCTGTGGCCTGGGTAGTGTATGGGTGTGCAACGTAGAGGGAATACCAAAGCTTTCCGAATCCAAGCTAGTTCTCACACTCGAGTTTTGGTGATTCTCTCGATGCTCTGGCCTGGAAGAAGTACCATCATGCAGCCCTACTACACCACCGTCACCTCTTCCTTCCTCAGTGATGCCAAAACTATGATTCCCTGCCCTTGTAAGTGTACTGTTAAGCATCCCTGTTTGGCTGATGTAGCTTCTCTTAACTTCCACCGCATCAAGACTTCCCCCGCCAGGCACTATGACAGACGAGGTGCTGTTTCTTTGGGAGTTACTGGTGTCCTGAAGATTCCATGTGTGAGGGCAGCAATTTGAGTGATTCTGCATCTTAACCTCACAATTCGCTGCATGTATATGATTACAGGAGCCACCAGTGTTGCCCTCCCCATCAAAATTTATCTGCCTATCCCCTGCCCTGTTTCTTATGACAGGCTGAAAGTTACCACACACCCCTTCATCAGTCTTCCTACTCAAAACAGGATGGAAGCTGTCCCCATCTTCTTGCCCATCCTCCTCATCAAACATGGCATCTCCTATGTTGCTTGTCAAAACTGGCTGGAACTTGAAACTGCTGTCTAAAATATCTGAACCATCGCAATCCTCCTTTTGGCTCTTGCTTTCTGGTATGGCAGGATTTCTCTCTCTCCTGTCCATATTTTCCGATGATTCACGGGGGTCCACAACCGCGTTTTGGCTTCTAACTGCTGTCCCGTCACTGCTATCAACAGGGCCTTTGGAAGAACTGTGCTCATGATTCGCTGTCTTGCCTCTATACTCAAATCTCTGGAGAATACTCAGCGTGTTGACTTGGCTCTGGTGCTTCTTAAACTTTTCACTGAGGGACTTGCTCAATGATGATGCCTTTGTGTTTTTTGTTGGAGTATTTCTTATCTCCTTGCTGGCAGAAAAAGATGTTATGTTATCTCTCAAGCCATCTAGTGTTAAGATATCATCACACTTACTAGATTTGCCATTAACTACATCTGAATATATATCATTACATTTACTAGATCTGCCATTATCTAGTGCCTCTGAATGTGCGATAGCTTCTTTCCGAGCCCTCTCTTCATCGTAAACAACCTCAGGACGCGTTACTTGTTTCCTACTCCTCTCTTCATCGTAGGCCATCTCTCTCTCTATGTCATCTGATGCTGCGCTATCTGTTGTGACGTCCAGGTCCCTGTGAAGCTTCGGGGGGGTATCCAAAGCCCTTCTTGAGGCCCTGAGAGGCGGTGGGGTGGAAGGGGTGTGTCTTACTGCATCTGCCGGAGTCCTGTACTTCTCCAGCTCTGCCTTCCTTCGGTCAGCCTCACAGAAACTCACAAACTCCTCCAGCGTTGATAAGTTCGCCCTCGTCTGTGATTTAGAGGTACCAGCCGCTCCTTCAGGCCTCGGAGAGTTTGCTATGGCTCTGTCTGTCCTTGGGCTAGTCGATTCAGAATTTCTCTCGCTCATTTTTTCTCTCCTTTCCTCTCTTGTGTCTCTCCCTCCTCTTATTTCTCTCCCTTGCTCACCCATTTCTCTCCCTGCCTCTCTCATCTCCCTCCCTTGATCTTCCACTTGTCTTCCTCCTCCTCTCATCTCTCTCCCTTGCTCCCTCACCCCTCTCCTTCCATCTCCCTCATTTTGGTCACCTTTACACAGGCCCTTATCAATAACTCTCTTAAACTGTTCCAATGTGCTCACACCCTGTCTACTCTGGATCTCCAATGCTGTTCCCTCCCTACTGCTGGCAATGTCACTTTCACAATCATCACTAATGTTATTCTGAGCTGGCTCCTCTAAATCGCATTGGCTGCTTGATTGACAGCCAGGAAACAAAGCCTCCTTATCACGTTCATCTTTATTTATCTTTGCAGTTATAGAGGGTGTATTAGACGGGGGAGCTTTACAAGGAGGGGGTATGTGATCTCTTTTGACTTTTTTATCAATGACCCATGAGTTTTTGTACACCTTTTTGCTGCTCTTCTTCTTAACAGGGGAGGATACAAAATCAGGATCCTCCTCCTCATCTCCATCATCTGCCCCTCTCCCATTACCAGCCGTCCTCTTCTTGTCAGGACTGTTATCTGTCTTGCTGGCACTCCGTAACTCTCGTCTGCTTGCTTGGTCTTTGGAATCATCACTTTTGTCCTCTGCTTCAGGGTTGTTTGGCTTCTTCTTGGCTCTTCTGACTGAGAGGGAGTGGACCGCCAAGAGGTTATCCTGCGTACTGATGGTTCGGCCATATTTGGGTCCGGGTCCCTCCGACGTCTCTCCCTTTTCTCCCGGTCGTTTGAGACTGAAAATCTCCAGCTGTGACGTGCTTGAGCTTCCTACTATCTCCTCCTCCTCCTCCTCCTCTTCTGGCCACTTTCCTGACTTCCTATACCTTTCACTCAGGGAGATAACCAAGTCTTCCTCCTGTATAAACTTCAGAAACATCTCCTCAATGCAAATCAGCAGCTTCTCCCACTCCCGGAACTCGACCAGCGTCTTTGTGGGGTCCAGGCATATGTCGTACTCGCTGTGGGGGCATTCGATGTTGAGGAAGAATATGCCATAGAGTCTCATGCCTTTGACTGGACTGGTGGGCTTTCCAGAGCCGACACTGCCTGGGTGCATCCTACTGCTTATAATGGAACACCTTGATAGCAGGAAATTCAGCATCTTGTGGATTTTAGTCTTCAGTATCACCCGTTTATTGACATACACAAACTGTATGGTCTTGTTGATATGTGGCTGAGTGCTGATGTATCCCTTTACGGTGAACTGGTCTATGGAATGCTCGACCTCGGCCAGACCCTGGGCTCTCTCGGCCCCAAAGAGTTGGATGAAGGTTGAGACGGGGCTGCTGGTTTTCTTGGTCTGGAGAATCAGCGCGTTGGTGCCATCGTTCCTCAGACTAAACGCCACTTTGGGGTGCATCAGGGCAAAACTCTCCAGCCGCTTCCTCACATTCTCTATATCAATGGCCTCCTTTATTATCTTCCTTCTCACGGGCATATTGTACATGAAATCCTGAATGGTGACGGTCGTACCCACACTCGGTCTTGAATTCTTCGCCGGTCCGATCATCTTCATCTTGCCGTAAGTGAACAGCTTGGTCAGGGTCTGCGCCGAGTCCTGTGGCCTGGTGCTGATGTCGACGATGGCGGATATGTCGACCGTGCTTGCCAGGGCCTCCCCACGAAAGCCATAGTGGGATAAGTTTGTTGAGAGGTCCTCCAAGGTGTGGCACTTGCTGGTGGCGTGTCTGTAAAGCAATACAAAATTTATGGAGCTCTATGGGGTACAGGCGGCCCTCCACATCCGCAGGGTATAGGGGACACAGACCCCCACGAATGTGAATTTTCCGCGAATGTTTGGTGTGCCCTCCTGTGAATGCCTCTACAGCTGCACATCACCCCCTGTGAGCAAGTGTACACATCTATCTACCTATCTATTGCCAGACGCCATAATCCCATAAGGGGTGGCCATTTGACTTTGAGTTATTTGTTTTACGGGGAGGGGCACTAACCCTCCGCCAACCCACTTGTTGACACATAGGGAGAGGTGTACACGTACTGTACCTAATAAACCATAATTGGGACCTGAAAGCAGCATAAAATATCACAAATAGCTGATGACTTGCCCACATGTGAGTGTGGGCAAGTCATCAGCTGCATATATACCCCAGTTTCTTACAAACATACCCATTAAATTCAGTCTTGGCTCCACAGAGGGGCAATCCACGAATCTGCGAGACCCGCGAAAGTTGATTCTACAAATGTGGACGGCCACCTGTCATGCCAAACACAGTAAAATGAGCACTGAAATAATGGAAGATATAATAATGAATTTTAGACACATGGCACCTTTAGAATTCCTCCAAGATGTGCATCATATTATTTTCATGAGGACACCTGTAATCTGGTTTATGGATTTTTTTTTTACTTAAATTAGTTTTTCCTTCCTCTGTTCATCTTGTAAAAATAAGTTAATGAATAAATGTAAATAAATAAAAACCTCACCTCACGCCCAAGTAATTCAAATCTTCCTCCTTGATCCCATGTCCGTTATCCACAACTTGAATTTTAAATATGCTAAAGTTGATCCTGATGGCGATGCAGGTGGCTCCAGCATCAAGACTATTCAGCACCTGTAGAATATTATTTAAAACGTAATTACTTTCTTATATTTTACTTTCAACTTGAGAGACTGACGAAGAGAGTGTATGTGAGTGAGGTGGAGGGGGGAAGAGGGAGGGGGAGGCCGAGGATGAGATGGAGGGATGGGGTGGAGAGGTATATGAGAGAGGGGGGTGAGAGTTGGGAGCAGGGCAGTGAAATGGCGGGGGACAGGGCGACGTGGAGGCGATTTTTTTGTGGCCACCCAAAACGGGATTGAGGCGTCTGGCAATAGACAGATAGACTTTCAACTTTCTATACTCATTATACTTTGACTTGGCCTAAAACTGCCATCTCTTTTTTTCTGACTGTGGAGTTGTAAAGACAGATTAATACAAGTACTGAACTGTATCTAGTTTCTCCAGTTTGAAAAATATCTCCAAAACTGAATAAAAGCATAAAAAGAGGGCAAGAATACATTCATTCATTCATTGCCAGACGCCATGTATCCCAAACGGGGTGGCCAAGGGCTTAGAGTTAACTGTTTTACAGGGAGGGGCACTAATCCTCCACCAACCCCACTTGACACGTAGCAAGAATACATTGATGAATATATTATGAGATTCTGGGAGTTAGACTGGGATTGAGGGAGTCAGAATGGGATTGGAGGAGTTAGATTGGGAATGAAGGAGTTAAGAGTTAGATTGGGACTGAAGGAGTTAGACTGTGATTGAATGAGTTACAGGGAGTAAGACCACCTGAAGGAGTTAGATAGCCAGAAGAGTTAGAGGGAGTTGACTGGGACTGAAGGAGTTAGGAGTTGCACTGGGACTGAAGTTAGAATGGGATTTAAGGGGGTCAGACCAAGTTAATGTGAACCTATGTGCATGGCAAAGTGAGCATTCTAACAAGGACAATTCTATAATGGAACATCAACACCATGCGGCACCTACTACATACAAACTAAACTCAAACCTCGATTTAAGGGACTAAATGAGGAATCACTTTGTCCCTTACCTGAAAATATCCCTTGTTTTACCACATATAAAGACAAAATTATTATGAAATGCAATGACTGTTTCACTTATTTATATGATTATGAATATCATTTTACGGGTACTGTATAAAGAAATATATTAATCTGTGTAACCTAGACATTACGTATCATTTTTGAATGGTCCTGTACGTTTGTCAGGTAGAAAATGGTGTCCCTTAAATCTGAAATCCCTTAAATGGAGGTCCCTTAAATTGAGGGTTGAGTTTACTCCCTTGCAACACCCACCAACTCTTCCACACACTGTGCCACGGAGGTGATGGTGATGCCCGAACGCAGCTGTGACCGCACCACCTCACACAGGGGATGGATACGCCCAGACATCGCGCCATATAATATCTGTCAACGAGAGAATGGTGGAGGCGCGTTGTGGTGTGGCTGTGATAGCAAGCATTAGGAGAAATACACTGAGGTGGTTTGGCCATGTGGAGAGGATGGAGAGCGAGAGACTAATGAGAGTGTAAGTGAGTGAGGTGGAGTGGGGGAGGGAGGGGGAGGCCAAGGATGAGATGGAGGGATGGAGTGGAGAGGTACATGAGAGAGGGGTGTGTGAGCTAGGGGAGGGCAGTGAAATGGCGGGGGACAGGGTAACACGGAGGCGATTTGTTTGTGGCTACCCTTTCTGGGATTAAGGTGTCTGGCAATAGATGGATAGATAGATACAGACAGATAGATAAAGAATATGGTGTTTATCAAGTTACTCACTCTATCCTACACCATTACTGTACTGAATAACTAAGCAGATATGAGTAAACAAACACTATACATTAAGCAGCAGCAGCACCTCACCATATAATGTCCTTCGTCTTCCTGATTTTAAAAAATTTTCTTCTGATTATTTTTTGGGTGGTAAAGGAACTACCCACATTAAATTTCTTTCCCATTTGTTTTTAGCCGTGCTCCTGCCTCTGTATCAACTGTTTATTCAGCGTGAGGGCGAACACTTCCAACATACGTCCCAGCTGCCTTTCAGTACCGGTACCTCCTCCTAACCTAACATTTTAACCTAACCAAACCTAACCTAGCAATTTATCCTAACCAAATCTAGCAATTTAACCTAACCAAGATTTGAGTAAGTTTTAGCAAGTCTGCACTATGAGGCATAAGGAACATCTATCTATCTATCTATCTATAGCCCGACGCCCTAATCCCGCAAAGGGTGGCCGCAGACAAAACGCCTCCAAGTCACTCTGTCACCCACCATTTGACTCCCCTCCCCCCAATTCACCCCCCCCTCCCTCATATACCTCTCAACTCCATCCCTCCACCTCATCCTCGGTCTACCCCTCCCTCTCCCTCCCTCCACCTCACCTACATACACCCTCTTAGTCAGTCTTTCATAAGGAACATGATGATAAAATCTACCTATCTATCTATCTATCTATAGTAAGACGCCATAATCCCCTAAGGGGTGGCCATTTGTCTTTGAGTTAGTTCTTTTTGGAGGAGGGGCACTAACCCCCCGCCAACCCACTTGCTGACACACAGGGAAACATGGGAGAAAAAAAAAATCAACAGAAAGAAATTGTTTACCACCACGAAAAAGTACAAAAAATACATATATAAACAAACTGGAGTAACACCAACTGAACTGGTAAGGTCCTGGTGCCTGAAGTAAAACGTACATTTCCGATACAGTATTCTTATAATTTAGCATTCTACATGTATGAGAAGCCCATTTCCATCAGTATATATGATAAGTGTACAATGCTTAATGAAAATTTTTGAATTAACTGCACTGTAATTAAGAAAATTTTCCAACCCATATAGGCTGAAGTAACGTAGGGATCGGACAACAAGGTAAGGTATTAAAGTTTAAAAATTCAACTAGGCACTTTTATGGCAGTACAATACTTCCATGATCAGACAGAAAACGAAAAAAAAAAAAGTGGTATCACGATCATAAACAACTACAAACACTTCTTACGCTGCTAAATTATCATGCCAGTTTCACGATACTTACCATGAAGAATGACAAGAAATCTTCCTGAAAAAAGTACAGCATTTGGTTTTGGCATTCTGATTAATACTTTTAACATAAACTGGCATAATACACACCTCTAATTACTATTACTTCCTTATTTTAGCCATGATGGTCACCTGCCAAATAGCATACGTCATGACAAAACCTTTTTCAGTTTTAATTTCGGGTATTTACTCCGGATACTCGCCAAATTGCTGCTGATTGTTTACCTGGGTTGTGAGAAGCCATAGAGAACCATTAATAATACTAACCTTCTACCCCACACACGTAATAAGTATTTTGAAGATTAATAAAGCCACACATCCAACTTGTCTGGCCTCAGTACACTATTCAGCAACCATAAATATTTTCAGCGAAGGACGCCCTAAAATCAAAACAAACCCTACCACAAACAGCTGGCGCCAATTATTTTTATCATTTATTACTCAGTCAATTATTCCCCACAGTTAATATGAATAAATTTAAATGTTTATATCAGTATAGTTTATTATATGAAGATAGTGGATTACTTTTGACCAAAATGGAATGGAAAAAATGATTTTCAGCACCCCATTCATTTGCGAACAAAGAAAACGAAGCTTTGCATTTCCCTTTAAACTACTCTACTGAAAGTGAGGTGTAACAAGATTGATGCTAGAATATTATACTACTGTAATCACGAAGAAGTTCTACCAAATAGATGGTGAACCGTAGAATTTTTGCCATTATGGTACGGGAAAATCGCTCACTGAGTTAAATGGCCGAAAATCTCTAGTTAAAGGGGTGTCTGGCCAAAATATACGATAATTTCTGACACATGGTCGAAAATCTCATGTTTCTAAAATATGTCTCTGATGGTGGCAACACTGACAAAGTTTTACAGAGTGCCCAGTGCCCACCAAATCTTCAGAAATGGGGGATATTTCTACACTTGACTGACCTGTCCCTCTCCTTGCACGCCTTTCCTATCTTACCACCACTATGGGCGGGGTGAAAAAGCATGTCCTGAAGCAGCGAAATAGTGCAGAGAAGGCAAGAAAAGCAAAAGAAGAAAAAGAGCAAAAAAGAAAAAGAGAAGCTGAAGAGAGGAAGCAGACGTCTCGCGCAGACACAAGTTTGACAGATGCCTCCACGTCCACGTTTGCGCTCTTATCAAGCGCCAAGAAAAGGAAACTTCTTAAACAGGAGGATACAAGTATGCCTGTTCTGAACGACGAACATGTAATTGTGAAGAAGAGTTACATGCAAGAACTTTTTACCCAACTATCGTCTGGAAAGTGTTATGGAAAATTGAAGACTGAATTTGTTGGCAGTGCACTGGACTGTAAACTTGACATTAAATGTGTACACTGTGGCAATAGGGCAATGAATTCAGAAGTATGGTGTTACTGTTGTAAGTGCAAGAATGCTAACAAAGGTATGCTGGACTTCGCCATAGCACAAGCTGTCTTCGACTGCAACGTCGGATATGTGCGAGGAAATATTCTACCTCTCCTTGACTCTCCCCACACGTCTAGCCAAGAGGTGATTGAGAGAAGAACGTGTGCAAGTGAGGAGCGAGAAAACGGAAGAGCGCCACGGATGATGGAGTAGACCAGTGCTATTCAACCTGGGTGGACGGTCCACCTTAGGGTGGACGAAATTCAGTATGGGGTGGACAGCTTTCTTTGGGTGGACAGAGGGTGGACCAGACCACTACCGTATATGGACAGAATAAAAAAGAAGAAATAAATAATATAATAAAAGTGGAGAATTTACTTATGTGTAGTCAAAGATAGCCCGTATGTTGATTTTTCTGTGGCTCACGAGCACTTAATCCAGCTTTATCTCGAAATGCATACACTGTACAATGAAATTTATACAAAATTTAACTTCTCTGTCTTTCCCCTTCAGATTTATCACAAAGTGTGAACATTAAATATATATTTGTATATTGCTTTTACTTGCCTACGTATTTGTATATTCAAGAGTATAAAAAATTAAATATGTAAGGTTACGATCATGGGATTATACAGTTAACTGATTGGGGTGGACAGCTTTTACCAATTCAATACTAGGGGTGGACGACGCCAAAAAAGGTTGAAGAGCACTGGAGTAGACTATGTACAATACCTGGGGGATTTTAAATGTCCGGCTCAGTGACAGCTCAGAGTTTAAATACCCTCTCCTGAAAAGCTGTGTTTATTTTACTCTCAGGGATTATATCTCATCAGCTAATTCACTGATTTGGGTACTTTTTTTTTTTTTTTTTTTCATTTTAAAGCTGATTTCATGCCCCCCCCCCTTTTTTTTGTGTCGAGAAATAAAAGGATTCTGTTGTGTATAATTTTTTTTTTTTTTTTTTTTTTTACTCATGATTTCACAGCTTTCTTACGGTAGTTCAAAGTAAACAATCATATTAAAGACAAGAGTTACATAAAATTGATGTTGAGCAAGCTGTTACCAGAGGTTTTATCTTTCATTTTAATACTATATGAAAGATATTGGTAAGACTGGTTCAGTAAAATGTCATTTTTAAAAGACTATAGATGTACACATGGGAATGAAGTAATTTTTAGAGGGATTATACTTCATGGGGAACTTTCGCATAGGTTTCCATAAGAATTGAACAAATACTGATGTTACCACCAAGAATGAATGTCCAGACACTCGTCCCAGTCCATCTTATCAACATGGCTAAACATTCCTACAAGGATACTGTATATACATGTTTACTAAGTCAGGGTGATTAAGTACTGTAAATAATTGTCCATATTGTGCTATAGTACCATGGCACATTTCATTGACCAAGCTTCATACTTTTCAGCTTAGGTGGTGACCAAGTGGTCAGATTGGAAGATAAATTTGACTAGTAACCAAGGAGACACATTCCTACTTTGTAAACTTCATGAACAAACCACTTCCTAATTCATATCAAACCAGCTGTAGTACCTAAGGGTCGTCTTCTTGTCGGTTAAGGAGGCTTTCCTAACACCTCGTTCTTAGCAATTTATTTTTAGATACAGCTAGTTAATATCATTTTGCACATTACCAGTGCAGACTATGGTGATACTATAATTATTTTGTAACAGAGAACAGTAAGGTGTAATAAACAAAATAAATCACTTAAGGAAAGGTGTTAGGGAGCTTCCTTACCTGATAAGAATACAGGCTTGAGGCTCATCAAATATTATTCAAACTGTGGGAGCAGACCAATTCAATGAGATGAAAATAAAATGATTATATATTACTATATGGCTACTTAGTTCATTCCACTGCATAGTTTATTGCTTGGTTTTGCATTTAAATTCCTGCTGTTCATCATCATCCCATGTCCAGCTTCCAAAGATGGTGTGAGGTAGAATCCAGATCCAAGGAAATGAAAAAGCAAAATGGTAGAATTATGACCAACATGCAGTGAAATGGCTTACACAATTATTCACACATCAGTCAAGCCTCCATCAGCACCAACATCCATCCCCACTATCCCCCATATAAACAGAAGCAACGTTGGGTTAGTACTTGGATGGGTGACCGCCTGGGAACACCAGATGCTGTTGACCTAACGTTCTTCCTACGTGTCAAGTGGGGTTGGTGGAAGATTAGTGCCCCTCCCTGTAAAACAATTAACTCTGAGCTCTTGGCCACCCCGTTTGGGATACATGGCGTCTGGCAATGAATGAATGAATGAAGAGGGGACATTTGGAGCATCATCAGCATCCACTCCCACTATGTCCCATATAAACAGATGCAAAGAGGGCATTCTGAGCATCACCATCCAATTCCAGTCCCCCATATAAACAGAAGCTGGGGCTCAGGACAAGACCGTCCTGACATTTAAGGCAATGGTGTCTACTCTGGCTTGCCTGAGTGGTACATCATCATCAAATGAAAGCCCAACCACCCCTCTGATGTAATCCCCCTTTGCCCCCCCCAAAAATCTATATATTGCAGAACATCTCAAGTTTGTAAGGGGTGGCCACAAACAAATCTCCTCCATGTCACCCTGTCCCTTGCCATTTCACTGCCCTCCCCCTTTCATATACCTCTCCACTCCATCCCCCCCATCCCATCCTTGGCCTCTCCAAAAAAATAATGATACAGTAATTGGAAAAGTAAAAGAATGATTCACTTAAACTCTAATATTTCCAGATGTAAAGGTGTACAGTACCATACAATACTAAAGGAGTATATATACAAAAAAGAAGTATTTTTGTTGAGGCTAAGATGTGTAATTAGTGGGGGATTTTAGTAGAGGAAAAATGAACTGTTTGCAAGTTGTATTTAATGTTTGTACTGAAGCTGAGGGAGCTGAGGTACACTGCTGTCTTGCTAATTTATCTTCTTTCTCTCAGGGAAGGGAAATTTCAGTGGAAACTCTGGTTAGCGTACACGAAGGATGCTGTTGGTCTGAAGGTTTTGGTTGGCTGTGGTGGCTTGTTTAGTACAGTGTTGGGCAGGGTGTTGAAGAGGAATGCCTTCATGTGGTGGCACCAATGTAACTGGGCAACTCCTCTGCCTAATTATGCAAACATCCCTCAACTCCCTCCCTATCCCCAGAAAGGAGGCTGGTGGATCGCAGAACCTGGGCAACTTCAGCAGGCAATCAATCAAGTTCATGTTTCGGATGAGCCTGGGATTGGAACTACTACTGCTATAGGTCATTCACTGTAACTTGGCCCTGATTTTCACCCTTTTGCAGCTTATTTCACATAGCTCAGTGGCAGAAAAACACAATACTACGGCTCTACATCCTTTCTCCAGAACTTCTTTGTGACTAGCCTCATATTTTGGTGTTAATCTAGTGTTATAACTCTGCATTCAAGATGGAGGGATGGCAATTCTAGGCCAAGGTAAAGTGAACAGAGTATAGAACTGCGTTAAGGAGGAGGGAAGTCTCTGTGGCATTCTGTGTTGTGTAGAGATCCGTTTGTTTATGTAGTATTGTTGTGGTTGCTGTTTTGGCCCAGGCTTATCTGAAGGCAAACCCAGTGGACTGAAGGCTGAAATTGCTCTTCTGCAGTCCACCATCTTCTTTCAGGGGGATAGGGAGGGAGTTATGCTTTAGGGGGATAGGAAGGGAGATGTGAAGGAGGAGTATAGGGAGGAATATGTAATGTAGGGGGACAGGAAGGAATATGTAATGTAGGGGGACAGGGAGGGAGGGATGAAGTTGTGGGACAGGGAGGGAGTCATGCTATAGGGAGATAGGGAGGGAGCTGTTTTGGGGGGTTAGGGAAGGAGTTGCATTTTAAGGGGATAGGGGAGTAGTGCTTTAGGGGGATTTGGAGGGAGCTGTCTGTAAGGGGATAGGGAGTTTCGTTTTCGTTTTCGTTTTTAAAGGCTCCAACATGCTTGCATGTGTCGGCCTTGGTCACCTAATGGCGGCTCTCCATGCTGCACGATCCATTGCGGCCTCCCTGTTCAGTCCCTTAACCCTGAGGTCACACTTAATGACCTCGTCCCATGTCTTTCTCGGTCTACCCCTCGTAACCCCACCCCCAATATTAACACTTCTCACCTTCCTCACCCAACTATCATCCCCCATCCTCTCCACATGTCCAAACCACCTCAGTCTACCTCTCCTCATCACAACACCAATACACTCCAGTCCCATCCTACCTCTCAACTCTTCCATTGTAAACCCAGCCCCTCCAGGCCTTGGACGCAGGGACGAACTGCACATCCACCTAATCATTGTCATTTTAGGTGGATGTGCAGTGCGTCCCTGCGTCCAAGGCCTGGAGGGGCTGGGTTTACAATGGAAGAGTTGAGAGGTAGGATGGGACTGGAGTGTATTGGTGTCTTTATTGGGACAGGGAGGGAGCTGTCTATGGAGGGATAGGAAGGGAGCTGTCAGTTGGGGGATGGGGAGGGAGCTGTCAGTAGGGGGATGGGGAGGGAGCTGTCAGTAGGGGGATGAGGAGGGAGCTGTCTGTAGGGGGATAGGGAGGGAGCTGTCAGTAGAGGAATAGGGAGGGAATTATGCAGTACGTGATAGGAAGGATGTGATAGGGCTAAGGCAGGAAACTTGACATCAAAGCTGGTTCTTCAAGCACAGCCAATCCACGGGTCCTGGCGGTTTTTCCTCATGACAAATTGGATCTTTCTGTCCATATCTTCATTATATATGGCCTTCGCTTTCTCGTAGTTCTCCCGCCTTCTGGTCTGTTGGTGGAAAGGAGAAATAGAGGAATGGCAGTGTAGGTATTCTGTTAACTCTTTTAGCGGATGTCTCTTATTCCTATTAACAGGGAATTATACATGGCCGAGAGAGTCACTTGGTACTGAAGGGGTGAATGAAGGCTTGATCTAACTCCTCCAGCTCAAAAAGTCTCTCATCTGCTAAATAAAATCACCTGGAGAGTATTAAAAAAAAAAAAAAAAAATCAGTCATTATCATCATCACCACTACAACCATCATCATCATCATCATCACCACCACCACCATCACTGTCATCATCATCATCATCATCACCACCACCACCACCATGACTACAACCATCAGCATCATCATCATCACCACCACCACCATCACTGTCATCATCATCATCATTATCATCACCACTACCACCACCACCATGACTACAACCATCAGCATCATCATCATCAGCACCACCACCACCACAACCATCATCATCATCACCACAACCATGACCACCACCATAACTGTCATCATCATCATCACCACTAATACCAACACCACCTTCACCACCACCATCACTGTCATCATCATCATCACCACTAATACCAACACCACCTGCACCACCACCATCACTGTCATCATCATCATCACCACTAATACCAACACCACCTGCACCACCACCATCACTGTCATCATCATCAACATCCTAACTCCAATTCCCACCAATGAGATGGGGTGAGGCAAGATTTAAAAAGACATAGAGGCACAAATATATGAGATCTATCAAGTACTATTCCTTGTGTAATGGTCAACATATTCACTAACCATCCAAGCCTTCAAAACAGCACCTGAGACAAGGCCTGTAATCTCGTTGGTAAAGGAAGTTCCCTAACACCTCTTCCAAAGTGATTTATTTTGCTTATTACACTTTCCCATTCTCTTTTGCATTGCTTAAATCACTCTAACATGAATGATGAATGAATGATGATGAGGAAGCTCCCTAACACCTCTTCCTAAGTGATTTATTTTGCTTATTACACCTTACCATTCTCTTCTGCATTGCTTAAATCACTCTAACATGAATGATGATGAGGAAGCTCCCTAACACCTCTTCCTAAGTGATTTATTTTGCTTATTACACCTTACCATTCTCTTCTGCATTGCCTAAATCACTGTAACATCACTATACTCTGCATAAATAACATACACAACAATATTAGCCAGACATATCCAAAAATAAATTGCTAAGGCAGAAGTGTTAGGGAGCTTACTTAACCACCAAGCATACAGTACAAGCCAAGAATTTCCTTTTACTGACCTGATATGGCTTCTCGTAATACCTCGTCAGTCTGTATCGCTCAATCAGTCCTTCTCTTCCCATTATTCTGTGGTTGAGAAGATTAGGAGAAATAAACTGAGGTGGTTTGGACATGTGAAGAGAATGGAGAATGAAAGACTGACTAAGAGGGTATATGTACGTGAGGTGGAGGGAGGGAGAGGGAGAGGTAGACCGAGGATGAGGTGGAGGGATGGAGTTGAGAGGTATATGAGGGAGAGGGGGGTGAGTTGGGGGGAGGGTAGTCAAATGGTGGGTGACAGAGCGACTTGGAGGCGTTTTGTCTGCGGCCACCCTTTGCGGGATTAGGGCGTCGGGCTATAGATAGATAGACCTTTTTAGTCTATCTATAGCGAGATGCATTAATTCCATAAGAGGTGGCCACAAACAAATTACCCCCATGTCACCCTGTCCACTGCCCTCCCCCAAACTCACACCCCCCTCTCTCATATACCTCTCCACTTTATCCCTCCATCTCATCCCCAGTCTCCCCCTCCCTCTCCTACCACTCTACATCACTCACATACACTCTCCTCATTAGTCTCTCACTCTCCATCCTCTCCACATGGCCTAAAACTGCCATCTCTCCATCTTGAATGCTGAGTTATAGCAATAGAGTAACACTGGAACATAATGCTGGTCTCAAAGAAGTGCTATGGACAGGATGTAGAGCCATAGTACTGTACTGTATTTTTCTGTCAATAAGTTACAAGGAATAAGCAGCAAAGGAATGAAAATCTTCGCCAAGTTGTAAAGATAAGGGTATAGTAGGAAGTCTCACACTCCTTTACTGTGGATGAAATGGAGGGATCAGGTGGAGAAGGGGAGGCCAAGGATGAGATGGAGGGGTATATTATGACAGGGGTGTGTGCTGGGAGCAGGGCGGTGAAATGGCAGGGGACAGGGCAACATGGAGGCGATTTGTTTGTGGCCACCCCTTACAGGATTAAGGTGTCTGGCAATACCTAGATAGATAGATAAGTGGAGAGCTGGTGAGGCTGGTGTGAGTTGGAGGAAGGGCAGACTGATCACAGAATAGGGTGATACAAAGGTTATATATTTGCAGTCACACCTGGGCTACTCATAGTGATTATTTTTTTCTTTATTAAAATATACCCTGGCTATCAAAATAACATTCTTTACAAGCTGCAGAAATGTATAATACTATAGTTATTAATTAATGAATTCACTAAAATTACACACAAACAGTATATGTCCTACACTATACCCCTTGTACTCTAACTTGGCCTAAAATTCCCATCTCTCCATCTAAAATGCTCACCTTTAACAATATATTGGCACAAGATTATGATGCTAGTCATGAAGAGTCAGCTAGTGAAAAAAAAAATAAATAAATAAATGAATAAATAAAAACAGAGGACATAAAGCCACTGTATTGTCTTATTCTGCTCTTGAAATATGTGTTGGGTAAGGAAGCTCCCTAACACCTCTTCCTTAGCAATTTTTTCTCAAACTACTCATTAGTATCCTCTGGTTTGCTTATGTCTTTTCAATATCGACATGAACTGCATAACACACAAGAACAGAGTAATAAAGCAGAATAAAAAATAAATCAGTAAAGAAGAGGTGTTAGTAGGCTTCCTAACCGTACTAGAATATCGCCCATTAATAACCACAATGGGTCAAAAATCTGGGCCAAGTTAATGTAGTACATGTTTATATGAGAAGGCAGCTGTCCTAATCCAGTCAGAACATTAACTGGGCTAATTCTGCACGATCTGGACGTCATAAATAACACTATGATGAACATTAATCTTGCCCGAAACTCATCATCAGTGTACGGGTTCTCTGGTAATGTTAAGTTTTACGTAATATCTTCGTTACTGCCTCAAGGATTCCATCAGTACTGAAAGAATTAAAAGCTTTACCTACGTCTGGATGTCTCTCCATATACCAAAAAAATCGTCTATTGGTTGCTATATCCAAAAAACAATGTAATCGACTAAGAAAACAATCGCTACGGTAACCCCCCCCATCCCTATATAGACCCAGTTTTTGGCTAGTCTTTCACAGCATATTCAAGCAAATTGTGCCAAACATACCTATTAAGGATTCTCATTGCCTCCTCGATGTTATTATTGCGAACTAACACAGTTTTTGCAACAAATTGAGCATATTTGTGACCCATCTTGACCCCTTCCTCCGAACAGCTACTCTTCTTCTTCGTCTTCGTTGAAAACTTCATCTAACAAACATCCAGGCGATGTTGCATAGAAGGCAGCACTTTTTCTTTTCCCCTTCGCGATTTATTGCACAAATTACACTTTGATATTATCTTTATGATTCTGTATATTTCTACTAATGACATATTTTTGTCTAGTGTCATGAACTTGTCTTTATAAACAAATAGCATCCATATGTCGGTCGAGTCCGCTCTAAAATGGTAGAAAGAACTTTATAAAGCCACTAGAATAGTGCTAAAATCTCCAGAGTACCGCTATCGCAGCAAAATTTTCCTACAGTATGACTAGTTTTTTGTTATACTTAAAAAGAAAGCCTTACTAAAAACACGATATCAAAATTCCATTGTGGTTACCCAAGAGTGCCCATTTGAGCTACCCCTTTTTAACTTATATTGTCCTTTGTGTGTCCTCCAAGTAAAACAGTTATTATTACGATAGTTTTGCATTGTACTGTAAAGAACTTTACTAAAAACGCCCAACCGCCCCGTTCCCAAGGCCACAGTTATCTCGCCCACTGGGTCTGCGTGGGAGACCGAGCCGCTCCAGGGCAAAGACAACTTACACCGTTTTTAGTCGATTCAGACAGACTTTGTGTTATGCTACGTACTCAGAGCTCAAATCAGTTCCTCGTGCTAGGAATTGATTTGGATTCTTTTCAGGACCGGGTCTAGAGCATGCAAGCAGAGGAACAGGGCTCAAAAACACAAGCTAACCAATCTTACACGTATATTACCATAACAACATACAGTAGCTGGGCACAATACAATGTGGCAGATTATACACACTATGATGGATACCAGGACAAGAGCTGTGACTGAAGATGACAGGGTAGCTGCAGGTGTCGCCCAGGTGTGGGAGGGGTCATGTCAGGCGGGCGCTCTCTGAAGGGGCGCGGGACCACGGTCGTCAGGTGTGGGCTGCGGAGCGGCATAGAGGGAGGCCTCTCCCTGGAGGGGCCTCTGAAGGAGTGTCGGCCCTCGGGACTGGGGCCGAACAGGGCGAGTAGGCACGCTGCCTTGTGCCTGCCCTTGGTGGAGGACGGCTCGCCGGCTGGGCTGGGGAGGTCTCAGCCGGGAGTCCTGGGGGTGTCCCTTGGTGATGAGGGCTGCAGCCTGGCCTTTGTTGAGAGGCCGTCAGGGGCTGCCTGCAACGTCTCTTTCTCCGGGAGTCCGGCAGCCACTGGTGACGTAGGGGCGCTGGCTGCAGTGAGCATACCCCCGGCCTCATTATGGGGGCACTCCTGACCCTCTCCAGCAGTGACTCTGCTAGGGAGCTAGCTCCGCCCCTTGGGGTGTGGGGAGAGCAAGAGAGGCGTCCCACTCAGTCTCTGGGGGAGTGAGGCAAGCAAGGGGCATTGCCCTCGGTGGGTGCCGCAGGGGTAGCAGACGAGGGAAGCATGGTGGGCGTTCCCTCCCCGGTGGGCACGATGGACGCCGTTGCGGTTCCGCTATACCCTGGGACTGTAGGTGAGAGGAGCACGGTGGGCGTCCTCTTCCCTGCGAGCACAGTGGGCGTCGCCGCGGTCCTGCTCCTTGTGCAGGCTGCAGATGAGGGAAGCACGGTGGGCGTTCCCTTCCCAGCGAACACAGTGGATGTCGTCACGGTCCTACTTGGGACTGTGGCTACACGAGTCCCACCCCGATCCTGGTGGGTGCTGGTCTGGGTAGAGAGTAGTGCAGCAGGATGGCGTACCTCCCATGGGCTCTGTTGAGGGGAAGAGGAGCGCATGGTGGCGGGGGACGTATGCCCGTCTTGCCTGGGCCCTTTCTGCGCCTCCCTGTGGTCTCCCCTTCGTGTCGATATTTCAATAATAATTAAGATTTTTGCAACACACCTATTAGCCATTAATTCGTGTGATGGCTGCTTTTCAAATTAATTACTGGAACCACCTAATGATTTTAATAAGCTTAGGAGAGACTTTTAAAACTGGAGTCTGGCATTAACTTCTGCATGTGAGGTGGGTGTTGGAGAGGGGTGCCTTCATGTGGTGGCACTGATACAGCCAGGCGGTGGAGCTGCCTGATTATACAAACTCCCTCAGTCCCCTCCCTGACCCCCAAAAGGAGCAATGTGGAGTGCAGATGGGTAACTCTGGCCTGCAGTCTACTGGGTTCATGTTGAGATCAGCGTGGGGTTGCAGTTACTATTCTGCTACATGAGATGATCTTTCCCATGTTTTTAAAATAATCTGGAGTTACAATACAGTATATAAAACAGTAACAGATGTCATCAAATGCAAGAAATTAAAAAAATAATAATGTTGAGTGGAGGAAGAGCAGCCTAAAAGCAGAGGACAGGGTGGCATGGAGGTGATTTGTTTATGGCCTCCCTTTCCAGTGTTAGGCATCTGGTTATTGTAACAAGACAGACAATTGTAGATATAGATAAAAAAGCAACGTTGGGTCTGGTTAGTACTTGGATGGGTGACCGCCTGGGAACACCAGATGCTGTTGGTATCCCTACGTGTCAAGTGGGGTTGGTGGAGGATTACCGCCCCTCCCTGTAAAACAATTAACTCTGAGCCCTTGGCCACACCGTTTGGGATACATGGCGTCTGGCAATGAATGAATGAATGAATGACAAACAAACATGGTCTCCTACCTAAAGGTGAATAAAACTGTCTGGTGGTATGAAAAACAATGTAAACTCTCACTCTAATTCTTTGGGTTTAATGGATGTGTTTGTGGTCTCCCCCCAACACAAAGACAATGGACTCGTTTCGATTTCATTTTTGAAGGCTCCAACCTGCTTGTATGCATCGGCCTTGATCATCTAATGGTGGCTCTCCATGCTGCTCGATCTCTGGCAGCCTCCCTATTTAGTCCCTTAACCCTGAGGTCACACTCAATGACCTCGTCCCAGGTCTTTTTCAGTCTGCCTCTCGCTACCCTACTCCCAACATTAACACTTCTCACTTTCTGCACCCAATTATCATCCCTCAGCGTTTATAACTAAGAGAGGCAATTTATGTGACAAGTTAAATGTGTTCTACTTTCTGTTTACATGCACTGTACAGAACTATATCCTGTAATATTTTGTAATGATTTATAAATGAGGGGGTGTAAGTTGGGGGGGGGGGCAGCAAAATGGCAGGGGACAGGGTGATGTGGAGGTGATTTGTTTGTGGCCACCCCTTACGGGATCAAGGCATCTGGCTATAGATAGAAGAATATAACAAAGATATGGGACTGATGTTGTCTTATGGCTTCTTCATAATGTATTCTGAAGAAGCTGATGGGCAAAAAATACAAAGCCATTTCATATCAGTGTTTTATTTTCCGATGCATTCAGGTCTGTGTCCTCAATATGTAAGGAAACACCCTAACACCTTTTCTTAAGTGATTTATTGTGCTTATTGCACCTTACTGTCCTCTTCTGTGTTACATAAATCCTTCCAAAATCTCCATACTCTGCATAAATAACATACACAAGGATATAAACCAACCATATCCCAAAATAAATCACTTAGGAAGAGGTGTTGGGGAGCCTCCTTACCTGACAAGAATACAGGTATCAAAACTAATGGACAGTCAGTTTTTATTTATTTATTTTTTTAACAAGAAAGAAGGAACCAAAGGCCAGACACCAATAAGACTGTTCCCTCCACGAAAAAACTGACTGCCCTTCCTCCCAGTCTATCCACTAGAATGAAGGTGGACTGAAATAATAGCCAGTCTATTAAAGGAATAAATGGAATGAACAGTTATTACCCTGTGTTTTATCTTACTGGAACCAGATTACCTTATTAATTAATTAATTAATTAATTTATTTATTATGTAAGGAAGAAGGAACCAAAGGCCAGGAATCAGCAAGGTTGTTCCCTCCAAGAAGAAGTAAAAACAAGACAACAGACACAAATTCAACTATACAGCTATTTAGTCATAAAATAATAAACTGAATAACTACCCACAGCAACAGAAAGACAACTGGAAATTAGACCAACTGTAAATTCCATCATAAAATATAAATGTCTCCAGTTCATGCAGCAGCCATAGCCTCCATTAGCAATACAAGTGGCAAAAAACACAGCATTCAATGTATAAGGAAGCTGTTTGTTTTTTTTAAATCACAAGATAAAACTAAGGCACTTTTAAATAGGAAAAAAAATGGCATTGGTGGTAGATAATGGTAACCATCATCCACTCACTTAATGTAGTGTTGCCTACTTCTTCCTTCACCTTTATCATTCTTTTTCTGTCTCTGCCCTCCTCTCTTCCTGCTTCTCTATATGGGTGGTAACCATATAACCCACCCATACGTATTCCCTACGTGTCAGCAAGTGGGTTGATGGATGGTCAGTGTCCCTCCCTGTAAAACAACTAACTCAGAGACCAACAACCATCCCTTACAGGATTATGGCATCTGGCAATAGACAGACAGGATAATGGCATTACAAAACAGAATATACAGTGTTTAAATCTATACTTTCATACAAATACAGGATGTTAAGTATTTATTCAATGGCTCAAGTTCACAAATCTCACCATAACTTCCCTGTCATGCCTATAGAGTATGTTCAGCATCTGTTCAATAGTTCAAGTTCACAAGATCTTACAATAACATAATCTGTGTGTTCTTGCAATTATGTCTGTTCAGCATTTGTTCAATAGTTCAAGTTCACAAGATCTTACAATAACATAATCTGTGTGTTCATGCAATTATGTCTGTTCAGCATTTGTTCAATAGTTCAAGTTCACAAGATCTTACAATAACATAATCTGTGTGTTCATGCAATTATGTCTGTTCAGCATTTGTTCAATAGTTCAAGTTCAAAAGATCTTACAATAACATAATCTGTGTGTTCATGCAATTATGTCTGTTCAGCATTTGTTCAATAATTCATGTTCAAAATGTTTTACAAAAAACAATTCTCCAGTTACCTCATCTTACAACATAGAGTCAGTTGTCAATATACATCAAGGATTTAGTCCAATTATTTCACATGTTTTCATACAATTAATTCTGTACTTCAAATAAAACCGCAGAAAGGTGGTGGCGACCATCATCCACTCACTTGATGTAGTGCTGCCTACTTCCTTAGCTTTTATCATTCTTTTTCTGTGCCTGTCCTCCTCTCTTCCTATTTCTCCCATCTTTCCTGTCACTTCTTATTCCTTTTCTTTCCTTTTCAGGTGGCTTTACATTGAGTGACAAGCCAAATGGTTTCCTGTAAGCCAAGAAATCATTTACAACGCTGGGTGGTAACCATATAACCAAACCATATGTGCTCCCTACGTGTCAACAAGTGGGTTGGTGGAGGGTTAGTGCCCCTCCCCGTAAAACAACTAACTCAGTGTCAAATGGCCACCCTTTGTGGGATTGTGGTGTCTGGCAATAGATAGACAGATAAATAGTAATATATGTAGCAATGGAATCTAAGAAGGAATTTTTCTGTAAATGTTCCATAGATTTACCAGCCTGAAAAAATGAATACTGTATCTAAAATGAAGACATATTACAAGCAGACTGTACTACTGGAATAAAAATAACAACAGTGAGGCAATAACTAACACTCTCTGAATTTCATATCTCTGAATTTTTAAATATCTGAATTTCATATCTCTGAATTTTCATGTCTCTGAATTTTATATCTCCCAGTTTCATACCTCTGAATTTCCTATATTTGAATTTCCTGTCTGAATTTTCATATCTCTGAATTTCATATCTTGTGTCAGCTGGTTTGAAAATACATGAGCAATTATGGTACCTGCTCTGTTGGTCGCACCAGTACATCATGGATCTGTGAAGTAATGAGGGAACTACATTAAATATATGCTAAAATTACTTATACAACAGGTACATACAGTAGATGCTCCGTTTAACAAACTAATTCAGCCAATCCCCATTCCATTACCTTGAATTTCCCACTGAATCAAGTTCCGTATCCAACAACTCTCATGTGTGGGAAGGCCCTCCACATACAGCTCTTCTCAACAGGGTGGAGTCAAAGGCTTTTCGTCTCATTAACTCTCCTCCTCTTACTGACTCCCTTCAACCTCTGTCTCTTTGCCACACTGTTGCATATTTATCTCTTTTCTATTGCTAATTCAATGGTCACTGCTCCTCTGAACTGTCTGCTTGCATCCCTCCACCTCTACAACGGGCACATAGCGCCTGTCTAGAAACAAACTCTCATCCCTTTTCTGTCCAACTCTCTAATGCAAGAGTTAACCGTTACTCCCAGTCCTTCATTTATGCAACAGTCTCCCTCTGTCGGTATTTCCTGCTTCCTATGATCTTCAGTCTTTCAAACGCAGTGTGTCCAGGCATATCGAATGATTGGATCTTGAATTTGGCTCTCTCTTGTATTTTGTTTTTCTCTTGGGAGGAACAGTTTTGCGCGCTCGTGGCCTTTGGTTCCTTCATCCTCACATAAAAAAAAAAAAAACTTTATTAAATCCTTGAAGGCAACCCAAACCCAGCAAATTATACTAATTCTCAATGCCACACACAGCAGTCTGAACCCATAATTACGGTAATACCCCTACAAAGGCATTATTGTATACGGAATTTCCTTAATGCAATTATACTCATTTTAAATGAAATTTTTCCTTAAACATGGCAACAAATAGCAGAAAAAATGATTCTGTTATCTTGGGCTTCTGCTAAATTGGTGTTTGTTCAATCGAGCATCTACTGATATATATATATATATATATATATATATATATATATATATATATATACAGTACTGAAAATACTTTTGGAATATATACAACAGTCATCCTGATCAGTCCAACCCTTACATCTCAAAAATATTCTTTCATCATCATCATTGTCAACACTGTCATCATCATCATCATCATCATCATCATCATAATAGTAATAACACAAGCATGTTGCAGCCTCTATAAACAAAGAAAATAATAATAATAAAAATAATAATAATAATAATCATCATCATCCAATCCTGTGTTGCCCCATGAGGAGCATAGGAGCCTGGGGCTAGGCAAGTTGGTCCTGACATTTGATTGACCAGCCTCACTCATCCCTGAGTGGCATTATGTAAGCAATAAACCCCAACCACCCCTTGAATAAAAACTTGCACCGGCTTAATCCAATTGGAGCGCCTTAATTATCCACTGAACCACTAGGCGCCATTGTTTGGTTGTATGGTTACCACCCAGCACAGTACAGGTATACCCCACTTTAACGATGCAATTGGTTAGGTAAAAACCCGTCGTTAGGCGGGGTATAGTATCTCAGGGTAGATTTAACATGTAAAGTAATGAGATGCATTTTTCAGCCTTGGGTTTCCCCCCAAAACCAAGTCCAAAACCCACCCAAATGTGCCCAAAAACAAGTGTAAAGCCAATCTAAATGGCCTAACAGCTGTCAAGGAAGCTAACCTAAGCCTAACACCTGTAAAGAAATAAAATCTGAAAATCCTCAAAAATAAGTCTGGAAAAAATCAAGCTTAGTAAACTGTACCCCAAACTGACAATGTTCACCCCACCTATGGCTAAAACACACAATGTTCACCCCACCTATGGCTAAAACACATTAATCTAAGTCTAAAAACAGTTTATAAATCAACCTAAACACAATGTTCACCCCACCTATGGCTAAAACACATTAACCTAAGTCTAAAAACAGTTTATAAATCAACCTAAACACAATGTTCACCCCACCTATGGCTAAAACACATTAATCTAAGTCTAAAAACAGTTTATAAATCAACCTAAACACAATGTTCACCCCACCTATGGCTAAAACACATTAATCTAAGTCTAAAAACAGTTTATAAATCAACCTAAACACAATGTTCACCCCACCTATGGCTAAAACACATTAATCTAAGTCTAAAAACAGTTTATAAATCAACCTAAACACAATGTTCACCCCACCTATGGCTAAAACACATTAATCTAAGTCTAAAAACAGTTTATAAATCAACCTAAACACAATGTTCACCCCACCTATGGCTAAAACACACTAATCTAAGTCTAAAAACAGTTTATAAATCAACCTAAACATACAATTTTAGTCTAAAATATCATCAGAATCAGTAAAAAAATCAGAACCCATCATTAAGCAGGGTTTGGTCATCGTTAGGTGGGGTATGGTGGTGTTTCTACCCCCATCGTTAAGCCGGGGTATCGCATCCTAGGATACTGTATATCGAAGTATACCTGTAAATGGTTTCCTGGTGTACAGCAAACCATTTGACTTGTCACTTAGTACAGACTCACCCACAGGGAGAAGGATGAAAAATGAATGAAGGAAAGAAAGACAGAAGATAAATACAAATAACAACAATAATGATGATGATAACAATAATAATGATGATGAAAATGATAATAATAATGACAATGACAACCAAACACCTGACTATACACTACCTGAACCCTGGGTGGTGCGGCCAGGACATGAAGCACGGTAGCAGCAACATCTTCAGGCTGGAGACACTCTAACTGTTTGTACACCTCTCGACCTTTGACTTCATCTTTCATCATCCTGGGCGAAAACTCTGTCTCCACAAAGCCAGGACTGACGGACTGGGAAAGAGTATGGAAAATTACAGAGGGATGGAGTAGAGAGGTATATGAGAGGTGGGGGTGTACGATGGGGCTAGGGTGGCAAAATGGCAGGGGACTGGGTGACATGGAGGCAATTTGCTTGTGGCCACCCTTTATGGGATTAAAATGTATGGCTGTAGACAGACAGATAGATTTTAATTTGGCCCTAAACAGCTATCCTTCCATCTTGTGTTCAGAGTTACATCAGTGGATTAAACTTTGAATATGATGCTAGTCCCTATAATGGACTAATTGAGGGAAAGCCTGATCCAATAAAGCCAAAAATCTGTTATATCCAGCAGCCTCTCACGTACGTGTTTGAAAATAAATGATTACAACAGCATAATCTTGTACTACAACTAAACTATATCCATTTTACACCAGCCTGGCCCATAATTTCACCTTCTTGTGGTTTATGTCACATCCTTGTCACTGCACTTCCTCATGACATGTGCATTGCAACCCATTCAACGGGCATTGTTCATTATGGCCAACGGAAGTCCAGTGGCTCTGTAGTGGCCGGTAAATTCAACATCCAGTCTATTGAGGTATATTAAATGGATGTTTTAATATCCTCTCTCTACTTAACTTGACCTAATACAGCCATCTCTCCATCTTGTTTTCTGAGTTGTAAAAGTGGATTAGCAGAATATGGTGCTAGTCATGAAAAACTCCCGTGAAAATGGTGTAGAGCAGCAGTATTGTTGTTTTCTGCCACTGAGCTATGTGCAATAAGCTGTCAATGGATGAAAATATGGGCCAAGTTAAGGTGAAAACAGTAGTCTTTTCAGGGATGTGTTCCTAATTATAACTTTTTCTATACACGCAGCAGTGCTGGAGATGGGTGCCTTCATGTAGTGGCATTGATATAACCAGGCAGCTCTACTGCCCACTTATACAAACATCCCTCAACTTCCTCCCTATTGCCTCAAATGGATGAAGGTGAGCTGCACAAGAGGAGGACCACTTCAGGCTGCAGTCAACTGGATTCACGTTTAGATTAGCTTTAGGTTGTGATGATGACCACTAATACTACTGCTACTGCTACTACAGTACTGCTACTACTACTACTATTGCTACTACTGCTACCATTATTGCTATTGCTACCACCACCATTCGGTTTGCTATCCTCAGAGTGATGAACCTAACTTATGAGAATACTGTACGACCCAAAGCCTCACTCAGCACCCTTGCACAGACTTACCGAAACCCTGATGTGGCACTTCAAGGCTCGTAACTCCTGTCGCAGCCCCTCGGTCAGGGCCATCACTGCATACTTGGTACCAGAGTAGAAGTGCCCTTGTGGATTGAGGGAGACGCGATGCCCGGCCGTACTGAGGAGGGAAAAAGTGATCAGAGGTAAAAAAAAAAAAATGAAATCGCCCTTTTGCAGTCCACTCTTCTCCTTCTGAGATAGGGTAGTAGCTGATGGATTTTTGTATAACCAGGCAGTTGACCCACCTGGTGACATCAATGCTACCACATGAAGGCATCCCTCTTCAGCACCTGAATGCACAAATAAAACAGGATGAGTGGATCCATACACAATACCATGTTTACTCTAACTTGGCCTAAAATTGCCATCTCTCCATCTTGAATACTGAGTCGTAACAATAGATTAACACTAGAATATGATGCCATAATACTGAGTTGCAACAATAGATTAACACTAGAATATGATGCCATAATACTGAGTTGCAACAATACAATATCACTAGAATATGATGCCATAATACTGAGTTGCAACAATAGATTAACACTAGAATATGATGCCATAATACTGAGTTGCAACAATAGATTAACACTAGAATATGATGCCAGTCCCAAAAATGTGTTATGGACAGGATGTAGAGCTGCAGCATTGTCTTTTTCTACCATTGTGTTATGTGAAATAACTAAAGGACAAAAATCTGGCCCAGGTGTAGGTTAAACAACTATACAGCAGGTGGGTTGAGACATTTGACAAACTCAGCAGTTTTATCTGCACATAACATCTTAACAGCGTCTTGTTTGTCATGAACACTGGTGGTAGTAAAACAATGTAAGGGGCATACAAGATATTAAGGTTTAGGCTGTAGTTCCAGCAGATCAGGAGAGTACTTCTGAGGAGGATGGGAAAGCTGGTGATGAAGAGATGGAGATCACATTTCACGAGCCCTCAGGTCTGGCTCCTGACCATCCCCCTTGGCTGATCTTTTCCAGCGTGTCATTTGCATAGAGAGACGACCAGCATACTCTCCCACACACATTTCTCTAACTGTCCACTGTACACTACATGGCACTTTACCCAGTACACACATATCCTATTACGATGTGGGTTGGTGTCAGTAAGGGTATGCAGCTGAAAACCTTTACCCTGCTAAACAGAGGCAGGCATGAGGACTGGTGTGGGACAGGCTCCATCAGTGTCCCTCTGTCTGGGCTTGGAGCTGTGTGGGTGGGGCCTGTGTGGTCTATCTTCACCTTTATATATTTATTTTTTTCAGCTACAGACAAGAGAGGCTGGTAGAGACATATGGTCATACCTGTTGATGTGTATAATATGGCCGTCATCCACACCTCGCTCCCTCATGGACGCCACAGCCTCCTTTGTACACAGACACAGCCCCACCACATTCGTATCCAGCATCTCTCGCCATTCCTCAGGGGTGCCATCTGTTGTGAAAACCAGGAAGGAGAGTACAAAATAAATATCAATCCCTAAGGGTGAGAACCAAGGGGCTGTAACAGAGCCTGCAGTTTAATCAAAGAATGTTATTGCCCCCTCGAAAAATACATATAAATAATAATAATAATAATAATAATAATAAAAATAATAATAATAAAAATAACACTCACTTATGCTCTGATCAGAAAACAAAAGCACTGATTACAAGAGTGTTACTCATTATTTCATACTTGCCAAGTAATATAATATGAACAAGGTAAATCATGTACAGGGTAGACAAGTTTTGTTCTTACCTAATTGTATCTTTACAGGAATGAGTCAAGCTCGTAGTGTCCTGTGTATTAAATCTCTCTTATCATACATTCATTCATTCATTCATTGCCAGACGCCATGTATCCCAGATGGGGTGGCCAATGGCTTAGAGTTAATTGTTTTACAGGGAGGGGCACTAATCCTCCACCAACCCCACTTGACACGTAGGAAATTTATGAATTGTTTTGGCACACCCTATTTGGTTTGGTAGTGCATTCTACTAATCAGTTGCTCTGTTTGGGAAACTGAATTTCTTTACGTCTTTATCGCCTCTCTTTTTATGTAGTTTTTTGCAGTGTCCTCTTGCTGATGCTTTCCCATATGACATATACTCATTTATGTCTATTTTCTCTTTCCCTGATATGCATTTATATAGCATAATCATGTCTCCTCTTTTCCTTCTCTCCTGTAGTGTTGGTAGATTCAGTTTTTCTAGTCTTACTTCATAGCTTAGATCCCTTAAGCTAGGTACCCATCTTGTAACTGCCCTTTGAACTTTTTCAATCTTATGGAGATTTGAGTGATGGGTTTTCCATGAATGTTGGTGTGCATCAGGGGTCAGTTTTGAGTCCCATATTGTTTATCATGGTACTTGAAGCCCTCTCACGTGACTTTAGAAACGGACTCCCATGGGAGTTGTTGTATGCTGATGATTTGGTGTTGATTGCAGAGAATGAAAGGGAGGCGGAGGAAAGGTTTAGGAACTGGAAAGATGGTATGGGGCACAAGGGCTTAAGGGTAAATGCAGATAAAACAAAAGTGATGGTATCTAGGGCTGGTGGCGGTACTGTCAAAGACGAGGGAGAGTGGCCATGAGCAGTTTGCCACAAGGGCATGGGAAGTAATTCCATCTTGTGCGGTGTTTGTGATAAATGGGTGCATAAGAGATATAGTGGTATCAGAGGTAGACTGCGAGATAATGCAGTGTTTGTGATAAGTGGGTGCATAAGAGATATAGTGGTATCAGAGGTAGACTGCAAGATAATGCAGTGTTTGTGATAAGTGGGTGCATAAGAGATGTAGTGGTATCAGAGGTAGACTGCGAGATAATGCTGATTTTATGTGTACGTCGTGTCGGGGAGAGCAGGTGGAGATTGTCAGACGTGAAAGAATTGAACTTGCTGGTGAATCTCTTGAGTGTGTGGAAGAGTTTTGTTATTTGGGAGACATGTTGTGTGCTGGAGGTGGGGCTGGAGCAGCTCTGTGGCTAGGGTGAGAAATGGTTGGAAGAAGTTCAGGGAGCTCTTGCCTCTCCTGAGATTGAGAGGACTCTCCCTACATGCTAAGGGGTCACTGTATGCAGCATGTGTTAGGAGTGTAATGCTGTATGGTAGTGAGACCTGGGCAGTGAAGGAGGAAGATATTCGCCAGCTCAGACGTACAGAAATGACAATGATTAGGTGGATGTGCAGTGCGTCCCTGCGTGCAAGGTCTGGGGGGGCTGGGTTTACGATGGAAGAGTTGAGAGGTAGGATGGGACCGGAGTTTATTGGTGTTGTGATGAGGAGAGGTAGATTGAGATGGTTTGGACATGTGGAGAGGATGGGGGATGATAGTTGGGTGAGGAAGGTGAGAAGTGTTAATATTGGGGGTGGGGTTATGAGGGGTAGACCGAGAAAGACATGGGACAAGATCATTAGGTGTGACCTCAGGGTTAAGGGACTGAACAGGGAGGCTCCAATGGAACGTACAGCATGGAGAGCCGCTATTAGGTGACCAAGGCCGACACATGCAAGCATGTTGGAGCCTTTAAAAACTAAACTATGTGTTTTTTGAGATGAGGACTCCAGACTACTGATGCATACTTCAGGGTTGGTCTGATGAATGATACTATTATCTTTCTCAGCATGTCTTCATTTATATATGTAAATGCTATTCTCATATTAGAAAGCACTGTATACATATTCTGTACCTTCTCACTGTGTGTGTGTGTGTGTGTGTGTGTGTGTGTGTGTGTTTTAGCTGTCTATCTCTGCAGTACTTTTAGTCATGGATCTTCAGCCAGGGGTGTCATAAGTTAGAGTCCTTGACATATAAATACTGATAAACCACTTAAACACATCACAACTCATCACTCCACCAACATACCAAGTAATGAATGATTGTGAGACATTCCGGCATTGTTAATACACACGTCAACGCCTCCGTACTCTTTCTTGATGGTGGAGAAGAGAGAGAGAACCTGATCGTCTTTTGTGATGTCACACTTAACGGCCATCAGTGATCCAGGATGTGTCTTTAACTCAGCTGCCAGTGCCTACAAAACAAGGAGAATCATGTGCCTTTGGGCTCATATCCTTTTTGGTTAAGGAAGCACCCTAACACTTCTTCCTGAGTGATTTATTTTGTTTATTACACCTTGTTGCTCTCTTCTGTGTTACTCAAGTCATTCTAATATCACCATACTCTGCATAAATAACATACAGTATGATATTAGCCAGTTGTAGCCTATCTAAAAATAAATCAGTAAGAAAGAGGTGTTAGGGAGCTCTCTTCTGTGTTACTTAATTCATTCTAATTTCACCATACTCTGCATAAATAACATACAGTATGATATTAAGCAACGTTGGGTCTGGTTAGTACTTGGATGGGTGACCGCCTGGGAACGCCAGATGCTGTTGGCATCCCTACGTCAAGTGGGGTTGGTGGAGGATTAGTGCCCCTCCCTGTAAAACAATTAACTCTAAGCCCTTGGCCACCCCGTCTGGGATACATGGCGTCTGGCAATGAATGAATGAATGAATGATATTAGCAATTTGTATCCAAAAATAAATCAGTAAGAGAGAGGTGTTAGGGAGCTTCCTCAATCACCAAGAATACAAACCCATGTGTCTTGCGCTCATATTCTCATTGGTAAAGGACGCTCCCTAACACCTCTTCCTAAGCAGTTTATTTTGCTTATTGCCACCTGTCATCCTCTTCTGTGCTATTTAAATGATTCTAATATTACCATACTCTGCATAAATAGCATAAGCAATTATATTAACTGTCCATATTCAGAAATAAATCACTAAGGAAGAAGTGCTTGGGAGAATCCTTGAGAGACAAGAATACAGACTTTGGAGTTGGATGGAACAGTTAAGAAAGAAGGGGGAGAGGAAGAGGAGTGTTTGAGAGAGGAGAAGAGGAAGAGGAGTGTTTGAGAGAGGAGAAGAGGAAGAGGAGTGTTTGAGAGAGGAGAAGAGGAAGAGGAGTGTTTGAGAGAGGAGAAGAGGAAGAGGAGTGTTTGAGAGAGGAGAAGAGGAAGAGGAGTGTTTGAGAGAGGAGAAAAGGAAGAGGAGTGTTTGAGAGAGGAGAAGAGGAAGAGGAGTGTTTGAGAGAGGAGAAGAGGAAGAGGAGTGTTTAAGAGAGGAGAATAGGAAGAGGAGTGTTTGAGAGAGGATAAGAGGAAGAGGAGTGTTTGAGAGAGGATAAGAGGAAGAGGAGTGTTTGAGAGAGAAGAAGAAGAGGAGTGTTTGAGAGAGAAGAGGAAGAGGAGTGTTTGAGAGAGGAGAAGAGGAAGAGGAGTGTCTGATACAGTGGGAATGGTACTTATATAAACAGTGTTGATATTAAAAAGATATAAGCAGTAATTTGAGAAGAGCATTTGGAGTTACATGGAGAAACAGACAGATACATGAAGAAGTAAATGAACACTGTGTTGATATGGATGTGGAGTTACATGATGAGACAGACAGACAAATGAGGAAGTAATGGAGTGCTGTGGTGTTGATGTGATGTGATTTGAAAAATGTTAGGAGAAATACTTTGAGATGTTTTGGGGGAAGGATGGAAAGTGAGACTGACTATGTGAGTGAGGTGGAGGAGGAAAGAAGGGGGAGACCAAGAATGAGATGGATGGATGGAGTGGAGATATTGTATGTATGAGAGAGGGGATGTGAGTTAGGGTGGGGGCAGCTAAATGGCGGAGGACAGGGCAGTGTGGATATGTCTGAGGTCACCTCTTACAGGATTAAGACATCTGGCAGTGGATAGACACTGTACATCACTATTATTATTACTACTACTGCTATTTATTATTATAATTATTGTTATTATTATCATTATTATTACTACTGCTTATTATTACCTGGACCTTCTCAACATTTCTGGCAGCCCCAACCACCTTCATACCCTCCTGTACCAGCTGCCTGCAGATGGCCGCCCCTATGCCAACACTGGCCCCCGTCACCAGCGCCACTCGACCTGCCCAGCGATTCATGGCTTGTCTGCAGATTAAAAATAATGACTGAATTACCAAGGCTTGTGTGCTAAGTGGCTTGGAGATATCATAACACAGGCACGGATTTATCATGGGTAGACACAGCTGCTAGTTTTGGCAAACTAGTGATTTAATTTTTTAAAATGTGCATCAAAACTTTTGCAAAGTTTGAGTCCTTCCACAAAAAACAATTATTTACCAAAATACATGCAATAAATCTCTTACTGTACTTGCACTTTACTATGTAATTGTACACCTATGATTAAAACAGGTTAAATAAAGGAGTATTTTTAGTTTTGATTGTTTATGAGCATTAAGTGGTAATTCTGCCAGGAATCATGTCCCCTCCCCCTTTTCAAAAGTGCTGGATCTGCTCTGATAATACCTGTTCCTTAGTTCTTTTGCACATTACACCTCAAATTGCTATTGTATGCATTTTTTTTTTTTTTTTTTTTATGCAAGAAGGAAGGAACCAAAGGCCAGGAGCCCACAAATTGTTCCATGCAAGAAAAAACAAAAACAAGATAACAGTGAGCCAAATTCAAGATCCATTCAATTTGAGATGCCTGGACACACTGTGTCTGAAACACTGGAGATCATAGGCAGTAGGAAGTACAGACAGAGGAGGGAGACAGTTCCAGAGTTGGCCATTGCATGTGACCAAAGGTTTCTCTTCAGCACAGTGACCTTGTCATGGCTAAAATGAAGGGCTAATAAATACAGTATTTCACAGTGTAAGGGTTAGGTCAGGGTGGGGTTAGGCTGGGTAAGGTTATGTTAGGTTAGATGGTGGGATGGGGTGTGTGTGTGTGTGTGTGTGTGTGACTCTTGGCAACAGCTTCAGGGCCTATCCCAAGGTCCAATAGTCCTCCAACACACCTGCACATGTCACCACTTCGCACTAACACCCACCATCCATCCTGAATACATGCTAGGGCTGTCTCATGCAGAACTGGTGTACTGGTATTAGCAGGGGTACTTTTATGTCAAGTTTGTGGGTCTTCTAATAGTTAAAAACAGGTCAGGTCTGGTTATGGGAGTTGAAAATAGGTCAGATCTGGTCATGGTGGTTGAATATGGGTCACGTCTGGTTATGGTAGTTGGAAATGGGTCTGATCTGGTTATGGTAGTAGAATATGGGTCACGTCTGGTTATGGTAGTTGGAAATTGGTCAGATCTGGTTTTGGTTTGAGTGAAATTGGCAAAAAGTAAAAAAAAAAAAGGAAATTCAATGGGCTTTACATGTCATAGTGAGAAGCAGTTGTGTTATTACAATTTTGGACAGTCATGCTGGCTATGAGAATCACGTTAGGTGAGATTAGCTATGGGTAGGTTGGTTAGGGTATGTCATAGATTAGTTTGGGTAGACTAGATTCGATTAGATCAGTCAGGGTTGATTAGTTTGGTTAATTTTGGTAATTTGGTTAGTTTTGATAGCTTGAGTAGGCTGGTCAGGTTAGTAGGGGTTGGTTAGGTTAGAAAAGACTATCAAAATAATAGTGATAATAATATATTTACACAGAAATGTTTCGTGGTGGGAAACTATACCACAATCGGGCATGATCTGTCAAAACGCGATAAATTACGGAGACGGCCGTTCGTCATCCGTCAATTCCTTGCTTAAGTAGTGTAATTATTTACTTATTTATATTTATATACATCTATAAAGACCACTGAATGGTGGAGTGAACATACCTTTAAAGTTCTGGAAGCTGGTAGAGAAGCGACGCCCTTCCTGTTTCCCACCTCCCCGATAAGGCTGAAAGCGTATCGTAATGATGATTGCGTAAATTCACAGACCAACAAGTGGGCCATGGCACAGTACCACTATAGTTTTAACCTTTAATTGCCCTGCTCATGTCCTCAAGGTAAACCAGGTGTATACTTAGACTACGTTTTTGTTATAGTTAAAAAGAAAGCCTTGCTAAAAACACGGTATCAAAATTCCATTGTGTTATCCACGAGTGCCCATTTGAGCTACCCCTTTTTGGCTTAAATTGTCCTCTGTGTGTCCTCTAAGTAAAACAGATATTATTACGATACTTTTGCATTGTACTGTAAATGAGAACTACTAAAAAGGCCCTAAATTACAGAATTAAATCCAAATTGAAGTTGCCGCTCCATTCCCAAGGCCACAGTTAGGGGTAGCTCAAATGGGCACTCGTGGATAACCACAATGGAGTTTTGATGTGTTTAGTAAGGCTTAAGTACAATAAAAAACTATGAACCTGGGTTACCTTGAGGACATGCGCTGGACGATTAAAGGTTAGAAATATAGTCGGTACTGTGTCATGGCCCAGTCTGCGAATTTATGCAATCATCATTACGATACGCCTGCAACCTTATCGGGAAGGTGGGAAGCTGGGAGGGCGTCAGTCCGTTATAGTTCAGCCAGCTTCCAGAACCTAAGGAAAGGTATGTTCACTTCACCGTTTCAGTTCCTCCGTTAAAAATAAGTAAATTAATAAACTACTTAAGCAAGAAGCTGCCGGGTGACGGTTTTACGGCCTAATTTATCGCGTTTTGACAGAGGAATCATGCCCGATTGTGGTATTAGTTTCCTATTGCACGAAGCATTTGTGTCACACACACACACACCACAAAGGCAGTCAGGAGACAGGTCGTGTGTGCTGGGCATTCTCCAGGTCCTGTCCTCGCCACTTACTGTTTTTTAATCAGCCCATACACCACCAACCCGGCCAATGTATGGCCCGGCCTGCACTATATGTGTAGGGAATCTTTCAACGAACGAACGATCAACGAACGAAGCATTTGTAGATATAGAAAATTATTGTCAATATTAATTTGATCGTCCTTTCTCCCAACCAACCGTGTCTACTTAAATTAACTTAACCAGTCCACTTACGCTAAATCAAAACTAACCAAATCTACCAAAATTAACCAAACTAATCTACCCTGGCTAATTGAATCTAGTCTACCCAAACTAATCTATGACATACCCTAACCAACCTACCCTTAGCTAATCTCACCAAACTTGATTCTTATTGCCAGCATGACTGTCCAAAATTGTAATAACACCCCTGCTTTTCACCATGACATATAACTATAAAGCCCATTGAATTTATTTATTTATTTATTTTTTTACTTTTGTCTATTCCACCCAAACTAAAACGAGACCTGACCAATTTCCAACTATCATAACCAGATCAGACCAATTTCCAACTACCATAATCAGACCTGACCAATTTCCAACTACCATAACCAGACCTGACCAATTTCCAACTACCATAACCAGACCTGACCAATTTCCAACTACCATAATCAGACCTGACCAATTTCCAACTACCATAACCAGATCTGACCCATTTTCAACTACCATAATCAGACCTGACCTATTTTCAACTACCATAACCAGATCTGACCTACTTTTAACTACCAGAAGACCCGCCAACATGTAAAAATACCCCTGCTAATACCAGTACACCAGTCCTGTATGAGACAGCCCTAGCACATTATTCAGTAGGGATGGTGGGTGTTAGTGCCGAATTGGTGACATGTGGAGGTGTGTTGGAGGACTATTGGACCTTGGGATAGGCCCTGAAGCTGTTGCCCAGAGTCACACACACACACATACAAAGTCAATCCTAATCTAACCTGTTCCTAACCTAGACTTTCCCACCCCATCCCATCTAATCTAACATAGCCTAACCCCACCCTGACCTAACCCTTACTGTGAAATACTGTACTTATTAACCCTTCATTTTAGCCATGACAAAGTCACTAAGCTGAAGAGAAACCTTTGGGCACATGCAGTGGATCAACTCTGGAACTGTCTCCCTCCTCTGTCTGTACTTCCTACTGCCTATGATCTCCAGTCTTTCAGACACAGTGTGTCCAGGCATCTCAAATTGAATGGATCTTGAATTTGGCTCACTGTTATCTTGTTTTTGTTTTTTCATGGAGGGAACAATTTGTGGGCTCCTGGCCTTTGGTTCCTTCCTTCTTGCATAAAAAAAAAAAAAAAAAAATGCATACAATAGCAATTTGAGGTGTAATGTGCAAAAGAACTTAGGAACAGGTATTATCAGAGCAGATCCAGCACTTTTGAAAAGGGGGAGGGGACATGATTCCTGGCAGAATTACCACTTAATGCTCATAAACAATCAAAAATAAAAATACTCCTTTATTTAACCTGTTTTAATCATGGGTGTACAATTACATAGTAAAGTGCCAGTACAGTAAGAGATTTATTGCATGTTTTCATTCATTCATTCATTGCCAGACGCCATGTATCCCAAACGGGGTGGCCAAGGGCTTTGAGTTAATTGTTTTACAGGGAGGGGCACTAATCCTCCACCAACCCCACTTGATTGCATGTATTTTGGTAAATAATTGTTTTTTGTGGAAGGACTCAAACTTTGCAAAAGTTTTTATGCACATTTTAAAAAATTAAATCACTAGTTTGCCAAAACTAGCAGCTGTGTCTACCCATGATAAATCCGTGCCTGTGTTATGATATCTCCAAGCCACTTAGCACACACGCCTTGGTAATTCAGTCATTATTTTTAATCTGCAGACAAGCCATGAATCGCTGGGCAGGTCGAGTGGCGCTGGTGACGGGGGCCAGCGTTGGGATAGGGGCGGCCATCTGCAGGAAGCTGGTGCACGAGGGTATGAAGGTGGTTGGGGCTGCCAGAAATGTTGAGAAGGTCCAGGTAATAATAAGCAGTAGTAATAATAATGATAATAATAACAATAATTATAATAATAAATAGCAGTAGTAGTAATAATAATAATGATGTACAGTGTCTATCCACTGCCAGATGTCTTAATCCTGTAAGAGGTGACCTCAGACATATCCACACTGCCCTGTCCTCTGCCATTTAGCTGCCCCCACCCTAACTCACATCCCCTCTCTCATACATACAGTATCTCCACTCCATCCCTCCATCTCATCCTTGGTCTCCCCCTTCTTTCCCCCTCCACCTCACTCACATAGTCAGTCTCACTTTCCATCCTTCCCCCAAAACATCTCAAAGTATTTCTCCTAACATTTTTCAAATCACATCACATCAACACCACAGGAATCCATTACTTCCTCATTTGTCTGTCTGTCTCAGCATGTAACTCCACATCCATATCAACACAGTGTTCATTTACTTCTTCATGTATCTGTCTGTTTCTCCATGTAACTCCAAATGCTCTTCTCAAATTACTGCTTATATCTTTTTAATATCAACACTGTTTATATAAGTACCATTCCCACTGTGTCAAACACTCCTCTTCCTCTTCTCCTTTCTCAAACACTCCTCTTCCTCTTCTCCTCTCTTAAACACTTCTCTTCCTCTTCTCTTCTGTCAAACACTCCTCTTCCTCTTCTCCTCTCTCAAACACTCCTCTTCCTCTTCTCCTCTCTCAAACGCTCCTCTTCCTCTCCCCCTTCTTTCTTAACTGTTCCATCCAACTCCAAAGTCTGTATTCTTGTCTCTCAAGGATTCTCCCAAGCACTTCTTCCTTAGTGATTTATTTCTGAATATGGACAGTTAATATAATTGCTTATGTTATTTATGCAGAGTATGGTGATATTAGAATCATTTAAATAGCACAGAAGAGGATGACAAGTTGCAATAAGCAAAATAAACTGCTTAGGAAGAGGTGTTAGGGAGCGTCCTTTACCAATGAGAATATGAGCGCAAGACACATGGGTTTGTATTCTCGGTGATTGAGGAAGCTCCCTAACACCTCCCTCTTACTGATTTATTTTTGGATACAAATTGCTAATATCATACTGTATGTTATTTATGCAGAGTATGGTGATATTAGAATGAATTGAGTAACACAGAAGAGAGCTCCCTAACACCTCTTTCTTACAGATTTATTTTTGGATAGGCTACAACTGGCTAATATCATACTGTATATTATTTATGCAGAGTATGGTGAAATTAGAATGACTTGAGTAACACAGAAGAGAGCAACAAGGTGTAATAAACAAAATAAATCACTCAGGAAGAGGTGTTAGGGTGCTTCCTTAACCGACAAGGATATGGGCTCAAAGGCACATGATTCTCCTTGTTTTGTAGGCACTGGCAGCTGAGTTAAAGACACATCCTGGATCACTGATGGCCGTTAAGTGCGACATCACAAAAGACGATCAGGTTCTCTCTCTCTTCTCCACCATCAAGAAGGAGTACGGAGGCGTTGACGTGTGTATTAACAACGCCGGAATGTCTCACAATCATTCATTACTTGGTATGTTGGTGGAGTGATGAGTTGTGATGTGTTTAAGTGGTTTATCAGTATTTATATGTCAAGGACTCTAACTTATGACACCCCTGGCTGAATATCCATGACTAAAAGTACTGCATGGATGGATAGATAGATAGACACATAGTTACACAGATAAGTGGAAAGGTAGATAGATAGATAAATGTAACACACACACATGCACACACACACACACACACCCTGTCTACCCTGTACGTGTATTCACCTTGTTCATGTTATATTACTTGGCAAGTATGAAATAATGAATAACACTCCTGTTCTCAGTGCTTTTGTTTTCTGATCAGAGCATAAGTGAGTGTAATTTTTATTATTATTATATACAGTATATATATATATATATATATATATATATATATATATATATATATATATATATATATATATATATATTTTTGAGGGGGGCAATAACATTCTTTGATTAAACTGCAGGCTCTGTTACAGCCCCTTGGTTTTCACCCTTAGGGATTGATATTTATTTTGTACTGACCTTCCTGGTTTTCAAAACAGATGGCACCCCTGAGGAATGGCGAGAGATGCTGGATACGAATGTGGTGGGGCTGTGTCTGTGTACAAAGGAGGCTGTGGCGTCCATGAGGGAGCGAGGTGTGGATGACGGCCATATTATACACATCAGCAGGTATGACCATATGTCTCTACCAGCCTCTCTTGTTTGTAGCTGAAAAAAATAAATATATAAAGGTGAAGATAGACCACGCAGGCCTCAACTGCAGACCAGACAGAGGGACACTGATGGAGCCTGTCCCACACCAGTCCTCATGCCTGCCTCTGTGTAGCAGCGTAAAGGTTTTCAGCTGCATACCCTTACTGACACCAACCCACATCATAATAGGATATGTGTGTACTGGGTAAAGTGCCATGTAGTGTACAGTGGACAGTTAGAGAAATGTGTGTGGGAGAGTATGCTGGTCGTCTCTCTATGCAAATGACACTCTGGAAAAGATCAGCCAAGGGGGATGGTTAGGAGCCAGACCTGAGGGTTCGTGAAATGTGATCTCCATCTCTTCATCACCAGCTTTCCCATCCTCCTCAGAAGTACTCTCCTGATCTGCTGGAACTACAGCCTAAACCTTAATATCTTGTATGCCCCTTACATTGTTTTACTACCACCAGTGTTCATGACAAACAAGACGCTGTTAAGATGTTATGTGCAGATAAAACTGCTGAGTTTGTCAAATGTCTCAACCCACCTGCTGTATAGTTTTTTTAACACACACCTGGGCCAGATTTTTGTCCTTTAGTTATTTCACATAACACAGTGGCAAAGAAAGACAATGCTGCAGCTCTACATCCTGTCCATAACACATTTTTGGGACTGGCATCATATTCTAGTGATAATCTATTGTTGCAACTCAGTATTATGGCATCATATTCTAGTGTTAATCTATTGTTGCAACTCAGTATTATGGCATCATATTCTAGTGTTAATCTATTGTTGCAACTCAGTATTATGGCATCATATTCTAGTGATAATCTATTGTTGCAACTCAGTATTATGGCATCATATTCTAGTGTTAATCTATTGTTGCAACTCAGTATTATGGCATCATATTCTAGTGTTAATCTATTGTTGCAACTCAGTATTATGGCATCATATTCTAGTGATAATCTATTGTTGCAACTCAGTATTATGGCATCATATTCTAGTGTTAATCTATTGTTGCAACTCAGTATTATGGCATCATATTCTAGTGTTAATCTATTGTTGCAACTCAGTATTATGGCATCATATTCTAGTGTTAATCTATTGTTGCAACTCAGTATTATGGCATCATATTCTAGTGATAATCTATTGTTGCAACTCAGTATTATGGCATCATATTCTAGTGTTAATCTATTGTTGCAACTCAGTATTATGGCATCATATTCTAGTGTTAATCTATTGTTGCAACTCAGTATTATGGCATCATATTCTAGTGTTAATCTATTGTTGCAACTCAGTATTATGGCATCATATTCTAGTGTTAATCTATTGTTGCAACTCAGTATTATGGCATCATATTCTAGTGTTAATCTATTGTTGCAACTCTGTATTCAAGATGGAGAGATGGCAATTTTAGATCAGGTTAGAGTAAAAAGGGTAATGAATATAGATCCACTCCTGTTTTATTTCTGCATTCAGGGGCTGGAGAGGGATGCCTTCATGTGGTAGCATTGATGTAACCAGGTGGGTCAACTGCCTGGTTATCCAACATCCTGGAGAGTGGTCAAAACCCTAGGCTCAGACCATCTTGCAATCATTAGTACCAAAACCAGAATCACCCCAGCTGGCCACAGACACACAGACACTAATTATAATAGAGCCAACTGGGAGGCCTTCACAACTGAAACAGAACAACATTCGAAACACTAAACAGTACACCCATCACAAACATCAACACCGCTGTGCACGCTTTCAGTACAATTATTCAAAATGCAGACTAAAGACACATCCCTAGAGGCAACAGAAAGAGACACAACCCCACCTTCACACCAAAAATGCAAGGCCTCATCAGACAATGGGACACACTGCGACACTCCCCAACATCCCATACACAAGACATCGTACAAAGACAAGATCTCAACACTCAAATAAACAATAAATTATCAGAACAGCAAACACTAAACTGGAATAATTATCGCCAAACACTTGATCACAAAACAAACACCAACAAACTCTACAAAACACTAAACAGCATCACACTTTCCAACAGCAATACTACACAGTCACTTGCTGCCATCACAACAACAGACACCATATTTTCAAACAAACAACAAACAAACACTCTCATCAATCACTTTTCACAAGTCAGTCATCTAAACCCCCATCCCGAAGACCGACGTATCATCCGACGTAAGAGACAGTTCCCCACAGACCCAGACTACGCACCTTTCACTTACAACCAGACGAAGCACATCATTAGCAACCTTAAACACTCATCTGCCTGTGGACCAGACAACATAAGCAACATACACCTTAAACACCTTGGACCACAAGACATACAAGCACTCACTAACATATCAGACTACAGCTACTCACACAACATAATACCCATCATCTGGAAGCATGGCATTATCACCACTATCCCCAAACTCAACAAAGACCCCACGTTACCCTCCTCACACCGCCCCATCTAACTCCTGTGCATCTCCTCCAAAGTCACTGAACGACTGGTACTACAACTAGTTACACTTCACACCTCCCTAGCCCCATCACAACATGGTTTTAGGCCACTACACTCAACAAACACTCTTCCTACAGACCTTACACAGAGACATAGAGAGTTTTTGATGGCATGAATTCAGCTAGGCCACCACACAGAACAATCCTAGTCACATTAGACATTATCAGAGCTTTTGATGCCATCCCCCACCACAACGTCACAAACAAAATATTCAATACAAACATGCACAGTAACATAAAGATGGCTTGAAAACTACTTAGCAGGGACATATGCTCGTGTAACATTTGCCAGTCAGTCTTCAAATATCCCCCAAGGATTAGTTTTGTCCCCTACACTCTTTAACCTATACCTGCACGACATACCCACACCCCACACACCACAGATACACATAGCTTCCTGTGCAGACAACATAAAGCTTATATGTACACACCAAAATGCAAACACAGCTGCACACATCCTCCAACCTTACCTCAACACAATACATGAATGGTTCACCACAAACAGGCTGAAAATGGTCTCAGCCAAATCTACAGTGACCCGTCTCACAAACTGGACAACAGAACATAGTCATATTCCACACCTCACCATTAACAACACTCCCCTAACACCCCCCCAAAAAGAAAAAAATCCTTGGTGTAACATACATCAATGTTATTTAAGCAACACATTACAAACATTTAAGATAAATTAACATCAAGATTCAATGCCTTGAGGTCACTTGTCCATACAACATTTGGACACAACAAAGAAACCACCACCACAGTATACAAACAATGTATACATTCAGTGATGTATTATGCAAGCCCTGCCTGGGCTCCTAACCTCACTAAAACACACTACAACACTCTACAGACCATACAGAACAAGGCCCTAAAAATAATCACAGGCTGCACAGCTACTACACCCACAGACCACCTACACCAAGAAACCAAAGTCCTCAAAGTCAAGGATCGCCTAGACATGAGAGGCACCCAGTTTCTTGTTGCAGCTTCCACAAACCTACAACATCCACTACAGTACATGGCAGCACATCCACCCACACCAAGGAACATCAGAACAACACCCAGCACACAATATCATACACAAATACTGTCATCTTTCCCCCCTCGCCCACCTCAGACCAGCTTCCAGAAGCATATCCACACTCAGATCACTCACCGCTCCATTCACTCGCCTAAAGACAACACACAGCTGCATGTAAGGCCTCCTGATATCCACCGTTCTGAATCCTATCTCCCTCACGAGGACAGGGTCCACCTGGCCAGGCTGAGATGTGGGCATCATCCAGCCCTCTTAAGTTAGTGTATCAGAAGAGGCTGGATGACTCCGTTGCTGATGCCTGTCTAGGATGCAACACAGCACCCCATGCTGTTAAGCATATTATGGAAGACTGCATTGCACACAATGTGCAACACAGCACTCCATACTATTAAGCACATTATGCAAGACTGCATTGGACACAATCACCTGTGCCAGCAACACAACATACACTCCTTGAGAGCTCTGTGGGAAAGCCCGGTCTCGGCTGTGGCCTTCCTTAGGGACTCGGGACTGTTCGGCCAGATTGCCTAGGGAACAACTACTATTACTATTACTGCTACTGCTGCCTGGTTATTGAAACAACTCTCAGCTACTACCCTATCTCGCAGGAGGAGGATGGTGTTGTGCAAAAGGGCAGTTTCAGATTTTTTTTTCTCTTTTTTTACCTCTGATCACTTTTTCAGTATGTCCGGGCATCGCATCGTCACCAGTCCAGCAACGCACTTCTACACCGCCACCAAATTCGCAGTGACGGCTTTGACTGAGGGGCTGCGACAGGAGTTACGAGCCTTGAAGTGCCACATCAGGGTTTCGGTAAGAGTGTGCAAGGGTGCTGAGTGAGGCTTTGGGTCGTACAGTATTCTCATAAGTTAGGTTCATCACTCCGAGGATAGCAAACCGAATGGTGGTGGTAGTAATAGCAATAATGGTAGCAGTAATAGCAATAGTAGTAGTAGTAGTAGTAGTAGCAGTACTGTAGTAGCAGCAGCAGTAGCAGTAGTATTACTAGTCATCATCACAACCTAAAGCTAATCTAAATGTGAATCCAGTTGACTGCAGGCTGAAGTGGTCCTCCTCTTGTGCAGCTCACCTTCATCCATTTGAGGCAATAGGGAGGAAGTTGAGGGATGTTTGTATAAGTGGGCAGTAGAGCCGCCTGGTTATATCAGTGCCACTACATGAAGGCACCCATCTCCAGCACTGCTGCGTGTATAGAAAAAGTTATATTTAGGAACACATTCCTGAGAAGACTATACTGTTTTCACCTTAACTTGGCCCATATTTTCATCCATTGACAGCTTATTGCACATAGCTCAGTGGCAGAAAACAACAATACTGCTGCTCTACACCATTTTCACAGGAGTTTTTCATGACTAGCACCATATTCTGCTAATCCACTTTTACAACTCAGAAAACAAGATGGAGAGATGGCTGTATTAGGTCAAGTTAAGTAGAGAGAGGATATTAAAACATCCATTTAATATACCTCAGTAGACTGGATATTGAATTTACCGGCCACTACAGAGCCACTGGACTTCCGTTGGCCATAATGAATAATGCCCATTGAATGGGTTGCAATGCACATGTCATGAGGAAGTGCAGTGACAAGGATGTGACATAAACCACAAGAAGGTGAAATTATGGGCCAGGCTGGTGTAAAATGGATATAGTTTTAGTTGTAGTACAAGATTATGCTGTTGTAATCATTTATTTTCAAACATGTACGTGAGAGGCTGCTGGATATAACAGATTTTTGGTCTTATTGGATCAGGCTTTCCCTCAATTGTTCCATTATAGGGACCAGCATCATATTCAAAGTTTAATCCACTGATGTAACTCTGAACACAAGATGGAAGGATAGCTGTTTTGGGCCAAATTAAAATCTGTCTGTCTGTCTACAGCCATACATTTTAATCCCATAAAGGGTGGCCACAAGCAAATTGCCTCCATGTCACCCAGTCCCCTGCCATTTTGTAGCCCTCTCCTCAGCTAACACCCCCATCTCTCATATACTTCTCTACTCTGTCCTGTAATTTTCCATACTCTTTCCCAGGCCATCAGTCCGGGCATGGTAGAGACAGAGTTTGCACCAAGGTTGATGAAAGATGATGTCAAAGGTCGAGAGGCATACAAACAGTTAGAGTGTCTCCAACCTGAAGATATTGCCGATACCGTGCTTCATGTCTTGGCCGCACCACCCAGGGTTCAGGTAGTGTATAGTCAGGTGTTTGGTTGTCATTGTCATCATTATTATTATCATCATCATCATTATTATTGTTATCATCATCATTATTGTTGTTATTTGTATTTATCCTCTGTCTTTCTTTCCTTCATTCTTTCTTTGTCCTTCCGCCTATGGGTGACTCTATACTAAGTGACAAGCCAAATGGTTTCCTGAACACCAGGAAACCATTTACAGATGTACTCCGATGTACGATAACCCAAGATGCAATACCCTGGCTTAACCCACCCCATCCCGACCACTTTTCCACCACTGACTCCTCCCAATCCCGACCATTTTTGGAAATTTTTTTCTTTGGCTCAAACCTCCGCTTTTGGTGAGAAACATCGAAAAATCGTAGAGAAATCGCTCACCTGAGGTTTAAAATACTCGAAACAGGCAGCAGTACCTCCTCACTTTACTGTGTTTTCTATCAGGCTGGCTCCAAAGAAAACGAGTTCTATAGGAGTATAACCTTTCCACACCACTCATAAACGGTATTTATTTATTTATTTGGTACGAATTTATATGTAGTACGAGAGTATATTGGTTTTCACACAGTAATATAGGCATTATAAGCATTGTTTCACTCACTAACACATCAACATACCTGACCTTTTTTGGCAACATTACCTGATCATCATTTCTGACTGTTTCTTCCTCTAATGCTATGTAAAGTTTGTCCTCCACATTGTCATTGATTGGGGAATCACTCTGGCCCTGAATTTCGTACCGTGGCATGACATGGCTTTACTGGCCAGGTCACTGATAACAGGTGAATTGCTGAGACAGTGGCGTGTGGGGGGGGGAGGAGGTCATGCTGGGTAAGGCATTGTCTCTGCCTGGCATCTTGTTGAGGAAGGTGTCACGTGTATACGTACCAAAAATCACTCGCGAAAATTGAAAATTGTGCATATTAAGGACCTTACAATTGATTCGCGTTTATGAACGTCAACAGGATTGGCAGTGACAAAACGTGTGGACGCTAAAGAACGTCGACGGGACGCCGTGGGTTAATGATGGGGGTAGAAATACCACCATACCCTGCCTAACAATGGCCAAACCCCAGTTTAACGATGGGCTTTGATTTTTTTACTGATTTTGGTTCAGTGGATAATTAAGGCGCTCCAATTGGATTGAGCCTGTGCATGTTTATATCCAAGGGGTGGTTGGGGTTTATTGCTTATGTAATGCCACTCAGGGATTTGTGAGGCTGGTCACTCTCATCTTAAATGTCAGGACCAACTTGCCTAGCCCCGGGCTCCTACACTTCTCATGGGGCAACACAGGATTGGATGATGATGATGATGATGATTATTTTCTTTGTTTATAAAGGCTGCAACATGCTTTTGTTATTACTGTTTATTATTATGAAAATGACGATGACAGTGATGACGACGATGATGATGAAAGAATATTTTTGAGATGTAAGGGCCGGACTGATCAGGATGACTGTTGTATATATTCCAAAAGTATTTTCAGTACTGTATATATATATATATATATATATATATATATCAGTAGATGCTCGATTGAACAAACACCAATTTAGCAGAAGCCCAAGATAACAGAATCATTTTTTCTGCTATTTGTTGCCCTATTTAAGGGAAAATTTCCGTTAAGGAAATTCCGTACACAATAATGCATTTGTGGGGGTATTAATTATGGGTTCAGACTGCTGTGTGTGGCATTGGGAGTTAGCATAATTTGCTGGGTTTGGGTTGCCTTAAAGATTTTAGTGGAAGGTACCTCAAAATACCAGAACATTTCCTTGAATAGCCTTGGTTACGGAACTCGATTTGGTGGAAAAGTCGAGGTAATGGAATGGGGGTTGGCTGAATTTTGTTAAACAGAGCATCTACTGTATGTACCTGTTTTATAAGTAATTTTAGTATATATTTAATGTAGTTCTCTCATTACTTCACAGATCCATGATGTACTGGTGCGACCAACAGAGCAGGTATCATAATTGCTCATGTATTTTCAAACCAGCTGACACAAGATATGAATATTCAGACAGGAAATTCAAATATACAAAATTCAGAGGTAAAATTCAGATATATTAAAATTCATGTATGAAATTCAGAGCTATGAAATACAGAGAGTGTTAGTTATTGCCTCACTGTTGTTATTTTTATTCCAGTAGTACAGTCTGCTTTTAATATGTCTTCATTTTAGATACAGTATTCATTTTTTCAGGCAGGTAAATCTATGGAACATTTACAGAAAATTTCCTTCTAAGGTTTCATTGCTACATATATTACAAAGTACAGTATATTTTTTTTTGCGGTTTTATTTGAAGTACAGAATTAATTGTATGAAAACATGTGAAATAATTGGACTAAATCCTTGATGTATATTGACAACTGACTCTATGTTGTAAGATGGGGTAACTGGAGAATTGTTTTTTGTAAAATATTTTGAACATGAATTATTGAACAAATGCTGAACATAGTGTAATTCCTAGGCATGAAGACAGTCCTGGTGAGATCTTGTAAACCTCAACTATTGAACAGATGCTGAACAGACATAATTGCATGAACACACAGATTATGTTATTGTATACGTGTCCCCTACGTGTCAACAAGTGGGTTGGTGGAGGGTTAGTGCCCCTGTCTGTAAAACAACTAACTCAAGGTCAAATGGCCACCCCTTACGGGATTATGGCATCTGGCAATAGATAGATAGATAGAAGATCTTGTGAACTTGAACTGTTGAACAAATGCTGAACAGACATAATTGCAAGAACACACAGATTATGTTATTGTAAGATCTTGTGAACTTGAACTATTGAACAGATGCTGAACGTACTCTATAGGCATGACAGGGAAGTTATGGTGAGATTTGTGAACTTGAGCCATTGAATAAATACTTAACATCGTGTATTTGTATGAAAGTATAGATTTAAACACTGTATATTCTGTTTTGTAATGCCATTATCCTGTCTGTCTATAGCCAGATGCCATAATCCTGTAAGGGATGGTTGGTGGTCTCTGAGTTAGTTGTTTTACAGGGAGGGACACTGACCATCCATCAACCCACTTGTTGACACGTAGGGAATACGTATGGGTGGGTTATATGGTTACCACCCATATACAGAAGCAGGAAGAGAGGAGGGCAGAGACAGAAGAAGAATGATAAAGGTGAAGGAAGAAGTAGGCAACACTACATTAAGTGAGTGGATGATGGTTACCATTATCCACCACCAATGCCATTTTTTTTCCTATTTAAAAGTGCATTATTTTTATCTTGTGATTTAAAAACAAAAAAAAGCTTCCTTATACATTGAATGCTGTGTTTTTTGCCACTTGTATTGGTAATGGAGGTTATGGCTGCTGCAGGAACTGGAGACATTTATATTTTATGATGGAATTTACAGTTGGTCTAATTTCCAGTTGTCTTTCTGTTGCTGTGGGTAGTTATTCAGTTTATTATTTTATGACTAAATAGCTGTATAGTTGAATTTGTGTCTGTTATCTTGTTTTTACTTCTTCTTGGAGGGAACAACCTTGCTGATTCCTGGCCTTTGGTTCCTTCTTCCTTACATAATAAATAAATAAATTAATTAATTAATAAGGTAATCTGGTTCCAGTAAGATAAGACACAGGGTAATAACTGTTCATTCCATTTATTCCTTTAATAGACTGGCTATTATTTCAGTCCACCTTCATTCTAGTGGATAGACTGGGAGGAAGGGCAGTCAGTTTTTTCTTGCAGGGAACAGTCTTATTGGTGTCTGGCCTTTGGTTCCTTCTTTCTTGTTAAAAAAATAAATAAATAAAAACTGACTGTCCATTAGTTTTGATACCTGTATTCTTGTCAGGTAAGGAGGCTCCCCAACACCTCTTCCTAAGTGATTTATTTTTAGGTATGGCTGGTTAATATCCTTGTGTATGTTGTTTATGCAGAGTATGGAGATTTTGGAAGGATTTATGTAACACAGAAGAGGACAGTAAGGTGTAATAAGCATAATAAATCACTTGGGAAAAGGTGTTAGGGTGCTTCCTTACATATTGAGGACACAGACCTGAATGGATCAGAAAATAAAACACTGATATGAAATGGCTTTGTATTTTTTGCCCATCAGCTTCTTCAGAATACATTATGAAGAAGCCATAAGACAACATCAGTCCCATATCTTTGTTATATTCTTCTATCTATAGCCAGATGCCTTGATCCCGTAAGGGGTGGCCACAAACAAATCACCTCCACATCACCCTGTCCCCTGCCATTTTGCTGCCCCCCCCCCCAACTTACACCCCCTCTTTATAAATCATTACAAAATACTGTATTAAAGGATATGGTACTGTACAGTGCATGTAAACAGAAAGTAGAACACATTTAACTTGTCACATAAATTGCCTCTCTTAGTTATAAACGCTGAGGGATGATAATTGGGTGCAGAAAGTGAGAAGTGTTAATGTTGGGAGTAGGGTAGTGAGAGGCAGACTGAAAAAGACCTGGGACGAGGTCATTGAGTGTGACCTCAGGGTTAAGGGACTAAATAGGGAGGCTGCCAGAGATCGAGCAGCATGGAGAGCCGCCATTAGGTGACCAAGGCCGATGCATACAAGCAGGTTGGAGCCTTCAAAAATGAAATCAAAACGAGTCCATTGTCTTTGTGTCGGGGGGAGACCACAAACACATCCATTAAACCCAAAGAATTAGAGTGAGAGTTTACATTGTTCTTTCATACCACCAGACAGTTTTATTCACCTTTAGGTAGGAGACCATGTTTGTTTGTCATTCATTCATTCATTCATTGCCAGACGCCATGTATCCCAAACGGGGTGGCCAAGGGCTTAGAGTAAATTGTTTTACAGGGAGGGGCACTAATCCTCCACCAACCCCACTTGACACGTAGGGAGAACGTTATGCCAACAGCATCTGGTGTTCCCAGGCGGTCACCCATCCAAGTACTAACCAGACCCAACGTTGCTTTTTTATCTATATCTACAATTGTCTGTCTTGTTACAATAACCAGATGCCTTAACACTGGAAAGGGTGGCCATAAACAAATCACCTCCATGCCACCCTGTCCTCTGCTTTTAGGCTGCCCTCCCTCCACTCAACATTATTATTTTTTTTAATTTCTTGCATTTGATGACATCTGTTACTGTTTTATATACTGTATTGTAACTCCAAATTATTTTAAAAACATGGGAAAGATCCTCTCATGTAATAGAATAGTAACTGCAACCCCACGCTGATCTCAACCTGAACCCAGTAGACTGCAGGCCAGAGTTACCCATCTGCAGTACACAGTGCTCCTTTTGGGGGTCAGGGAGGGGACTGAGGGAGTTTGTATAATCAGGCAGCTCCACCGCCTGGCCGTATCACTGCCACCACATGAAGGCATTCCTCCAACACCCACCTCACATGCAGAAGTTAATGCCAGACTCCAGTTTTAAAAGTCTCTCCTAAGCTTATTAAAATCATTAGGTGGTTCCAGTAATTAATTTGAAAAGGAGCTTCAAACGAATTTGTGGCTAATAGTGTGTTGTAAAAATCTTAATTATTATGCTCCTGTACGATAAAATTATGGCGCCTGGTGGTTTAGTGGGTAATTAAGGCGCTCCAATCGGATTGAGCCGGTGAAGGTTTATATCCAAGGGGTGGTTGGGGTTTATTGCTCATGTAATGCCACTCAGGGATGAGTGAGGCTGGTCACTCTCATCTTAAATGTCAGGACCAACTTGCCTAGCCCCGGGCTCCTACGCTCCTCATGGGGCAACACAGGATTAGATGATGAGTGAATGAATGAATGAATGAAAAAATTTTATCAACTGTAATTGTTATATTAATAATAGTGATTCTACAAGAGCCATTTAATTAATTCATTATCATTATCATCATTATCAGTATCACAGTCATCATGATCAGGATTATCATCATCATCATCAGTATCACAGTCTTCATTATCATTATCACAACCATCATCATCATCATCATCTTCACAGTCATCATTACCATCATCATTTTCAGAGTCATCATTACTATCATCATCATCCTTCTTTTTTCCCCAAGTGAGAACAGGTAAGGTGTACAGAAACCAAGGAAAACAACACGAAAAATGGCAGTGGAAGCAGTACTCAACAACGTACAGTATCCAATAAAATGAATCACACTCACTCATCATTCAAAACCCTGGATTCGTGGCTGCCACAAGTAATCCAATAAGTCATCTTTAATTCTACATATAGACTGACGCCATAATCCGGTAAGGGGTGGCCGTTTGTCTTTGAGTTAGTTGTTTTACAGGGAGGGACACTAACCCTCCACCAACCCACTTGTTGACACGTAGGGAACACATATGGGTTGGTTATATGGTTACCACTCAGAGTTCTAAATAGTTTCCTGGCTTACAGGAAACCATTAGGCTTGTCACTCAATGAAAAACCACCTGATAAGGAAAGAAGAGTAATAAAAAGTGACAGGAATGATGAGAGAAATAGGAAGAGAGGAGGACAGACACAGAAAAAGAATGATAAAGGTTAAGGAAGAAAGAGGCAACACTACATCAAGTGAGTGGATGATGGTGAGAAATAGGAAGAGAGGAGGGCAGACACAGAAAAAGAACGATAAAGACGAAGGAAGAAACAGGCAGAACTACATTAAGTGGGTGGATGATGGTCGCCACCACCTAGCATCTTTAATTACCGTAATAACTTTAAAAACCATGGAGACAGTCAGGCTTGTGGGGTGGAGACAATGTGGTTCAAGTTACTGGGCATGAAGTGTTGAGAAGAAGGGTGGGATTTGATCATCATTCATCATCATCCGGACCTCCTTTCCCACCCTAGGGCAGGGTGAGGAGTAGCAATGTCCAGACAGCCCAAATTTGCCCAGTCCAATGAGCCACGCTTCCATTCACTCATCATTCAAGCCCCGGAATTCTGTCTCTATCGGATATGCCATAAACATTCACCACGTTCTGTAGCTTCACATAAACCTATCCAACAGAGTCAATCCAGACGCTGCCACATTAAAAAGGGGTGCCAAATCCCTGATCATGCACTTCTCCTCACAACATTCATCCAGCCAGCTCAATCTCTTGTCAGTTCCCTAGCCTTACCGACTTCCAAACCTCTCTTCCTCACACACTCATCTACCATACCTCTCCACCTTCTCCTTGGCCCACCTCGCCTCCTCCCTCCTTCAAATTCGCTCAGATATACCTTTTTCACCACTCTATTGTTATCCATTCTCTCCACATGACCATACCATCTCAGTACACTCTTTTCGATTCTGGTGTCCACCGACTTCCTCACTCCACATCTTTCACGAATCACATTATTTCGTATCCTATCCACCCTCTGTACTCCACATACATTCCTCAACAGTCCCATCTCCACTGCTCTTACTCTTGACTTTTCATTTTCATGCCACACCACAGACTCACATCCATATGTTAAAGTTGGCACTAACACTCCTTCATGTAAGCCTCGTGCAGCTGCAACACTGAAGCCTCTGTTTCTTATCAAGGCCTTCATTGCACCAGCTACTTTCCTTCCTTGTGTCACTTTACTGTCCTTTCAACTTCTTTTGCACATTTTCCTTTCTTTTCTATCACTGTACCCAAGTATTTGAACTCTCTCAATTCCTGTCTCTGTCCGTTTACTGTAACAGCGCACTGGGAGTCGCCTTCTCTCTCTCAATAACCATCACTTTATTCTTTTCTACATTTACTTTCAAGGCACGACGCTTACAGACATCGATAAAACTCTGCACTAGCCTACCAAGTTCTTGTCCGGTACTTGGAAGCAGTACTGCATCATCAGCATACAACAAATTTGAGATATTCCATCCATCACCATTCATTACCAACGCCATCCCCCTTTCCATTACTCGTGTTTTACTTCTGTCATCATCCCATCCATTTATATATTGAACAACCATGGGGACATCACACAACCTTGTCGCACGCCCACACCGATCGTGAACCATTCACTTAGATGCCCATTAACCCTTACATATGCTTCACTACCGTCATAAAAACTCTTGACGGCACCTAGCAGCTTACCCTCTACACAGTACATGCGCAAAACTTTCCACAATCCCTCTCTGTCCACTTTGTCATATGCTTTTTCCAGATCCATAAATGCCATAAACGCCTTATGGTCCTTCTCACAAGCCTTCTCTGCTATCTGTCTCACTGCAAATATTTGATCCACATCCTCTGCCGCTCCTAATGCCATCCTGTTCATCACTCACTAGGACTTCTGATATCTCTCATACTTTATAATAATTCTTCCATATACCTTCCCTACCCTGGATGTATTATATTATTTTACGCTAACTTTGCCTATCTAGAATCCACAGTTGTAGCAGTTGATCCGCACACGATTACTAGGCTAGTCATGAAGAAGTGCTATGGTAAGGATATAGAGCTGTAGCATTTTTTTTTCCTGCCACTAAACTACATGAAATAGGTTGCATCAGGATGAAAATCTGCGCCAAATAAAGGTAGGAGGTACAGAATATGGTGCTAGTCACGAAGAAGTGCTATGGAAAGGATGTAGAGCCACAGTATCGTTCTTTTTTCTGCAACTGAACAACATTACGTGAAATAAGCTGCATAAGGATGAAAATCTGGGCCAAATCTAGGTAAAGGAGGTATAGAATATGATGCTAGTCACGAAGAAGTGCTATACTCTTTTTACTCTAACTTGGCCTAAAATTGCCATCTCTCCATCTTGAATGCTGAGTTGTAACAATAGATTAACACTAGAATATGATGCTAGTCACGAAGAAGTGCTATACTCTTTTTTACTCTAACTTGACCTAAAATGCCAACTCTCCATCTTGAATGCTGAGTTGTAACAATAGATTAACACTAGAATATGATGCTAGTCACGAAGAAGTGCTATACTCTTTTTACTCTAACTTGGCCTAAAATTGCCATCTCTCCATCTTGAATGCTGAGTTGTAACAATGGATTAACACTAGAATATGATGCTAGTCACGAAGAAGTGCTATACTCTTTTTACTCTAACTTGGCCTAAAATTGCCATCTCTCCATCTTGAATGCTGAGTTGTAACAATAGATTAACACTAGAATATGATGCTAGTCACGAAGAACTGCTATACTCTTTTTACTCTAACTTGGCCTAAAATTGCCATCTCTCCATCTTGAATGCTAGTCACGAAGAAGTGCTATGGAAAAGGAAGCAGAACCGTAGTATACAGTATATATTTTTTTCTGCCACTGAGCTACGTGAAATAAGCTGCAAAAGGACGAAAATCTGGGCCAAGTTAAGGTGAAAGAGGTATAGAACATGGCGCTAGTCACGAAGAAGTGCTGTGGAAAGGATGCAGAGCCGTAGCATCGTCTTTTTGTCATGAGCTACGTGAAATAAGCTGCAAAAGGACGAAAATCTGGGCCAAGTTAAGGTGAAAGGACTAGAGGTACTGAAAGGAACTATTGGTCTATCTATCTATCTATCTATCTCAAGGTTATTCTGTACTATCTATCTATCTATCTATTGCCAGACGCCATAATCCTGTAAGGGGTGGCCATTTGACTTTGAGTTAGTTGTTTTACGGGGAGGGGCACTAACCCTCCACCAATCCACTTGTTGACACGTAGGGAGCACATATGGGTTGGTTGTATGGTTACCACCCAGCGTTGTAAATGGTTTCATGGCTTACAGGAAACCATTTGGTTTGTCACTCAATGTAAAGCCACCTGTAAAGGAAAGAAAAGCAATAAGAAGTGACAGGAAAGATGGGAGAAATAGGAAGAGAGGAGGACAGGCACAGAAAAAGAATGATAAAGGCTAAGGAAGAAGTAGGCAGCACTACATCAAGTGAGTGGATGATGGTGAGAAATAGGAAGAGAGGAGGACAGGCACAGAAAAAGAATGATAAAGGCTAAGGAAGACGTAGGCAGCACTACATCAAGTGAGTGGATGATGGTCGCCCAGTCTGTTTATGAATATCCACCGCTTTGCCGCCGACATTTTGAATTATTTGGTGTTTGAATACGTGACCTAATTTTTTTCTCCCAGTACGAGGTGTGAATGGAAGTATTGTGGTTCGTGGAAAATAAAAAAGAAAATATTATCCCAATGTGTTCATTTCTTGCGCCATTTTGTGGGTCGGGGCTAAAAATGTCCTTCAGAAAGTCGAAATAATTATCCAACTCGAAATCATCATCATAATCATCACCATCACCGCCATCATCATCATCATTACGGCCGTTATCGCATCATCATCATCATTACCACCACCATCATCACCACCATTATCATTACCACCACCACCATCATCATCATCACCGCCATCATCATCACCACCACCACCACCACCATCATCATCATCATCATCACTGCCATCAGCATCACCACCACCACCACCATCATCACCACCACCACCACCATCATCATCCAAGCCTCCGTTACCACTCCAGGTGAGGAGAGAGAGAGAGAGAGAGAGAGAGAGAAATGGAGAAATGAATTCCCCGAGCTAGGCAACTAAGGCCATATAGCCCCGCTGGGTTACAGGAGGGCGCTACCCCTCCCGGCAACGGTAGCCCGGGCGAGGCTCGAACTTGCGACCTCCCGATCACAAGCTCAGCGCGCTACCACTGTGCTACCGCGCCCCCCAGAGAGAGAGAGAGAGAGAGAGACCAAAATTTACCCAAGTGAATAAGCCACACTCTCACTGACTCACCATTGAAGCCCCCGGAACCCAGAAAACAAACGTAGCTTCACTCAATAATTCAAATGAAGATATCCGCTCATTTTATTACCTTATTGAGAACTCCTTTAACATAAATAAGTCAAGGTGAATTCCCCTGTACATAAAAAAAAAAAAAAAAATTGACACTCTTTCGGGTAAATCAATTATACGAAGGAAATAAGATACCTATAAGTTTCCGAACACTTTATAATGGGGTTGTCACTTTATAATAGGGTTAAGTCACTTTATAATGGGGTTAAGTCACTTTATAATGGAGTTAAGTCACTTTATAATGGAGTTAAGTCACTTTATAATGGGGTTGTCACTTTATAATGGGGTTAAGTCACTTTATAATGGGGTTAAGTCACTTTATAATGGGGTTAAGTCACTTTATAATGGGGTTGTCACTTTATAATGGGGTTAAGTCACTTTATAATGGGGTTAAGTCACTTTATGATGGGGTTGTCACTTTATAATGGGGTTGTCACTTTATAATGGGGTTAAGTCACTTTATAATGGGGTTAAGTCACTTTATAATGGGGTTAAGTCACTTTATAATGGAGTTAAGTCACTTTATAATGGGGTTAAGTCACTTTATAATGGGGTTAAGTCACTTTATAATGGAGTTAAGTCACTTTATAATGGGGTTGTCACTTTATAATAGGGTTAAGTCACTTTATAAAGGAGTTAAGTCACTTTATGATGGGGTTAAGTCACTTTATAATGGGGTTAAGTCACTTTATAATGGGGTTAAGTCACTTTATGATGGGGTTGTCACTTTATAATGGGGTTGTCACTTTATGATGGGGTTAAGTCACTTTATGATGGGGTTAAGTCACTTTATAATGGGGTTAAGTCACTTTATAATGGGGTTAAGTCACTTTATGATGGAGTTAAGTCACTTTATGATGGGGTTAAGTCACTTTATAATGGGGTTAAGTCACTTTATAATAGGGTTAAGTCACTTTATAATGGGGTTGTCACTTTATAATGGGGTTAAGTCACTTTATAATGGGGTTAAGTCACTTTATGATGGAGTTAAGTCACTTTATAATGGGGTTAAGTCACTTTATGATGGAGTTAAGTCACTTTATAATGGGGTTAAGTCACTTTATAATGGGGTTAAGTCACTTTATGATGGGGTTGTCACTTTATAATGGGGTTAAGTCACTTTATAATGGAGTTAAGTCACTTTATAATGGGGTTAAGTCACTTTATAATGGAGTTAAGTCACTTTATAATGGGGTTGTCACTTTATAATAGGGTTAAGTCACTTTATAATGGGGTTAAGTCACTTTATAATGGGGATGTCACTTTATAATAGGGTTAAGTCACTTTATAATGGAGTTAAGTCACTTTATAATGGGGTTAAGTCACTTTATAATGGGGTTAAGTCACTTTATAATGGAGTTAAGTCACTTTATGATGGGGTTGTCACTTTATAATAGGGTTAAGTCACTTTATAATGGGGTTAAGTCACTTTATAATGGGGTTAAGTCACTTTATGATGGGGTTGTCACTTTATAAAGGAGTTAAGTCACTTTATGATGGGGTTAAGTCACTTTATAATGGGGTTAAGTCACTTTATGATGGGGTTAAGTCACTTTATGATGGTGGCGCTGGCTAAGTTCTCGTCTTAACTTCGATTACCTCACGTTAGTCAACTACGCATACGCCGAAAATCTATATAAAAGCTGGAGGGGCATTCAGTGGAGCGCATCTCTCCGACAAGGCCAACGTAATTTCCAAACCACTCTTCATAATGGGTTAAGTTTTCTCATCAGTGATCAGGGTTTCGCAAAAAGTGTTATTCGGATCCAGAAATCTGTAATACGATCCGAATCAGTCCCAAAAGTTAATCGATTGTTCCCTGAGACATGGGCTATCTACCCACCAAATTTTGTCCAAATATCTCCGTTAGTTTTTGAGTAACCCTGCTGACAGACAGACAAACCAACGGGGGTGAAAACATACTGTCCTTGTCGGAGAATAATTGCATTTACGCAATCTGAGACGAGGACGAGACGTGACATGGGCCATCCCGTGATAGTAGTGCTAATAATATTCATGGTATTTATTATTAATCTACAAAATAATACTGTACACCCTCCCCCCAAAAAAATATTCTCTACCCTTGTGGTGTGATACATTATGACACAAGGACCAAGGGTTCTGAACCACTATCAGTACCAAATGAACACGGTTTCACTTTTACAAATCATTTCAGAGGTCATCGCACCCAGAGGGAACGATAATTTTTTTGGGTGGGTGAACATGTAAACGGGCTGAGGAGGATGACAAGACCACCTCATGTCACTTGATGTTCGGAACCATTGATGTGAAGACAGACTGAAACAACTAAATCTGAACTCACTACAAAGGCGTAGAGGGAAACTTAGACGCTGAAGTGGATGAGAGATTGGCAAGGTATTTAAAGTGAGCATACGTTTAAAACTATAAGTAATGGTTTCAAACTAGATAAATTACCTTTTAGTAAGGAAGTAGGTGGAAATTGGTTTGGTAATAGGGTAGTTGACTAATGGAATAAGTTACCTATATTATTATTATTATTGTTATTATTTTGTCGAGGCGAAGATGCACTTGACAGGTTGCTGATGATTGTTTGAATGCAACATTACTTCATAATCTCTTTACTCATTAGCATTATTAATTGACAACATATATATGAGGGGGAAATTTGGGTTAGTAAATGTTATTCGTACCCGTTGCATTCAGCCAATCATGTACCTGCTGCCCCTTCCATTTAGAGTTTTAAACATAGGCTAGATAAGCACATGACAAGTGAGGGTTGGATATAAAAACTATCATCTAATAACCAGTACTAATTCATTCTTTTTCCTTTTCAGGTCTCACTACCATAGTCCCTTTTTTTCCTTTCACACATTCCTGTAAAATGTCCACGCCTGTTTTTCTATACTGCGTGGTGTTCCTTCTTTTCCCTGCCAGTTTCGGCTGAAGGGTTTGGAGGGTGGGGGAGAGCCTTCTTTGCTATCCTTGTCTTATTTTAGTAGGAAGCAGGTTGTAGTACTGCTAGGTGTGCAAAGCCGACTCCATACCTTCTTTACACCTGCACAGTTGTTGACTTTATACACGGGTTTTATTCGCCCCTGTGTAGAGTACAACTCTCATGTGTGGGGAGGCTCCCCATATACTGCTCTTCTCAACAGGGTGGAGTCAAAGGCTCTTCGTCTCATCAACTCTCCTCCTCCTACTGGCTCCCTTCAACCTCTGTCTCTATGCCGCACTGTTGCATCTTTATCTCTTTTCTGTCGCTACTTCAATGGTCGCTGCTCCTCTGAACTGTCTGCATGCATTCCTCCACTTCTACGACGGGCGCGTAGCACCCGTCTAGCAACAAACTCTCATCCCTTTTCTGTCCAACTCTCTAATGCAAGAGTTAACCGTTACTCCCAGTCCTTCATTTATGCAACAGGTCAGCTCTGGAACTGTCTCCCTGTCTATATATCCTACTTCCTATGATCTCCAGTCTTTCAGACGCAGTGTGTCCAGGCATCTTGAAATGAGCGGATCTTGAATTTGGCTCTCTCTTGTATTGTTTTTCTTGGAAGGAACAGTTTGCGGGCTCCTGGCTTCTGCTTCCTTCTTCCTTGCATAAAAAAAAAGAATGTACTGCTAGAAGGTAGTGAGCAGGTTGTAGTACTGATTCCACCTACTAGCAGTGAGACTACCAGCAACAGTTAAGGCTAAAAACTCTCCCCACATGAGTCGTAAGCCAGCCAGAATGGATAATATTGGCTGTTTTCCTCCCACTCAAAACCACGTCATAGTGAAGGAGTGTGTGTGTGTGTGTGTGTGTGTGTGTTCTTACCTAATTGTATCTTTACAGGAATGAGTCCAGCTCGTACTGTCCCGTGTCTTAAACCATATTTATCGTACATATCCTTAAATTTGTGAATTGTTTTGGCACACACTATTTCATTCGGTAGCGCATTCCATTGATCAATTGCTCTGTTTGGGAAACTGAATTTCCTTACGTCTTTATCACCTCTCTTCTTATGCAGTTTTTTGCAGTGTCCTCTTGCTGATGCTTCTCCATATGTTAAGTAATCATTTATGTCTATTTTCTCCTTCCCTGATATGCACTTATATAGCATTATCATGTCACCTCTTTTCCTTCTCTCCTGTAGTGTTGGTAGATTCAGTTTATTTAGTCTTTCTTCGTAGCTTAGGTCCCTTAAGCTTGGTATCCATCTTGTAGCGGCCCTTTGAACTTTTTCAATCTTGTCTATGTGTTTTTTGAGATGAGGACTCCAGACTACTGATGCATACTCCAGGGTTGGTCTGATGAATGATGTTATTATCCTTCTTAGCATGTCTTCATTTATGTATGTGAATGCTATTCTCATATTTGCAAGCAGTGTATACATGTTCCGTACCTTCTCGCTGATGTGGTCAGCCGGAGATAGTCTGTTATTGATAATCACACCTAGGTCTTTCTCTCCTTCTGATATGTGTAGGGTTTTATTTCCTAACTTATAATCCCAGTCTGGTCTTTTTCCACTTTTACCAAACTTGATTACATGACACTTGTCCACACTGAATCCATTTGCCATTTATTGGTGCATTCATGAAGCTTATTTCTTCTTGTAGCTCTCTGCAAGAGTCTGTGTTAGTAATTCTCTGTATTTTTGCAGCGTCCATTTCCAGTGTAATTTATATACGCTCAAAACGCTATTGGTGCCAGCACTGAACCCTGTGGTACTCCACTAGTCACTTCCCTCCATGATGAGTAATTTCCCCTTAGTACTGTTCTCATTTCCCTTTTCCTGAGAAAATCTTGCATCCAACAAAACAGTTTGCCTCGAATTCCTCCTTGATGGTACAGTTTCCATAAAAGTCTTTGGTGTGGTACTGTGTCAAATGCTTTCTTGAAATCTAAATAGATACTGTCCACCCATCCTTCTCTTTTCTGTAATGTTTCTGTAACTCTGGCATAGTACTGTAGCTTAATAGGTTAGTGACACATGATTTTCCTTTTCTGAAACCAAACTGTCTTTCTGTTATCATACTGTGTTCTTCTAGATGATTTACCCAAGCTTTTCCTATAAGCTTTTCTAATACCTTGCTTACAACACTGGTCAGTGATACTGGTCGGTAGTTGAGTGGATTCTGTCTATTCCCTTTCTTGAATAAGGGGAACAATGTTTGCTTTCTTCCAAATATCAGGCAGTTTACCCTGACCTAAGGATTCCTTGAATATTAAATACAATGGTCTGCTTAACTCTTCTGCTCATTCCTGGAGCACCCAACATGAAATTTCATCGGGACCATTTGCTTTTCCTTTGTCTAATTTAACTCTTCCTGTACTATTTATTCTGAGATTTGTTTGTACGTGTGGGTACGCATGTTTCACATAATCTCAAATTTAGTTTCTCTTGTAAAAAACTGATTGGAAAAGTTTATTTAGTACTTCACAAATACCATTTTCTTGTGTATAGATGACCCCCTCGTCTGTAATGGACTGTATTTTATGTTTGGTGTGAGTGTGTGTGTGTGTGTGTGTGTGTGTGTGTGTGTGTGTGTGTTCTGCATGGGAAATCAAATCCACATTAATCGAAATATAAAATTTATTCAACAAAATCAACATGAGGTACAACTATATTGGAGCGTCACTTCACAACTCAGTGGTAGCCTGAAACAGAGAAACCAGCATTAAATTTAAAGTGCAAAAATAAGACCACATATAACAACAACAATCAGATTTAAAATTCAAAAGTTAGAGATCACGGTAGAAAAAATGTATATATACTTAAAATTCAAAAGTTAGAGATCACGGTAGCAGAAATAAAATGTATATATATTTAAAGTTCAAAAGTTAGAGATCACGGTAGAAAAAAAACGTATATATATATTTAAAATTCAAAAGTTAGAGATCACATTAGCCAAAAATAAAGTATATATATTTAAAAGTCAAAAGTTAGAGATTACGGTATAAAAAAAAAACACGTATATTTAAAATTCAAAAGTTAAAGCAAGCACAGCAACACAGAATCATGCGTTGCTAAAAATTAACATCCTTTTACTCCTGTGCGCCTAGCTTCATATCCATATCCACATTAGGTACTAGAGATGGACGCCGCGCCTTCAAGTGGTGGCACTGATATAACCGGGTAGCTCCACTGTCCAGTTATTTATACGTCTCTCAGTTTACATAAGAGAAGCATATCAGCAACAAAAGTCCTCCCGCCCCTTCTTATCCCTCCATAGAGTAAGAATCTTTTTGTGAATCCATAGCACAGAAAACCCCTGCATATAACTCACAATTGCAGTAATAATGAAGTCGTTCCCATATTGTATATCATCATGTATTTTTGGCTGAATAATGTTATCTCTGAGGGAACCATTTTTTTTTTTCCCCACTCTGCATGGAGGGCAATACATTCTGACTAACGGAAGGCTGATAGGTTGAACATTACTATACTCCCCGCCGGGCAATTTTTCTCTTAAGCCCCGCCCCTTCCCACCCACCGCTCGTAGAGTGGATGAGAAGGGGCGGGACCACGACTACAGGAAGGAGCGGGGCTTAAGAGACAAGTTGCATGACAGCGAGTATAGTACCTACTTCAACCTCACCACCATGCATTTGTTCCTTCATCCCGTACTAGTTTCCTTATTTCTGCTTTCTGACTTTAATCAACCAGATCAGCTTACGTTCTTCTATCTCTGTCTATCTATAGCCAGACGCCACAATCCAGTAAGCAGTGGCCGTTTGTCTTCGAACTGTTTTACGGGGAGGGGCACTAACCCTCTGCCAGCCCGCCTCTATGGCAGCTGCATCGTAGTGACATGAAGTAGGAGTTCTGTCTGCTCCACTTAATACCTTTTCCCACCTTTATTTTTGTTTTCATTGGCTGGAAACTGAGAGAAACTATAGTATAAAGCTTTAGGATGGTGATAACACTCTGGCACAACGGAATGAACCATTTTTATTGCGTATTAACCCCATTTGCTTTGGTATTATGGGAGAAACGGCATCGTGTTTGTTTAGAACCAAAACGCGGTTGTCGTAGTTACGTGACGTCACTCTTTGGCACTCCATTTGCTGACGGCTGACTATAGCTACGTTCTGACTGATAAGTAGGGCTACATTTTTTAAAGTGCCGAGTATGACTGACTGCTGAGTATGGCTAGATATTTCTGAGTGCTGAGTATGAGTTAATTTGGACTGCTCAGTATGGCTAGCTTTTTTTATTTTTTTTTTAAGAGCTGAGTATCGCTAAATTTAGTATGATAAATACTGTACGTCTAGATTTATTATTATTATTATTATTATTATTATTTACAGCTGAGTTTGGCTATATTTTGACTTAGTTACGGTTTGGGAGGAACTTGAAGAGGGTAACGGGATAGGATAGTGTTTTAAAATGAAAATGTGCAGTGACCTACCTCCATAACCATAGCCCCCACCATGACCCTTGCCATAGCCGCCGCCGCCATGTCCATAGCCGCCACCATGGCCCTTCCCGTAGCCGCCACCATGTCCATAGCCCCCACCATGTCCGTAGCCACCATGTCCTTTGCCATAGCCGCCGCCACCATGTCCGTAGCCGCCGCCATGTCCGTAGCCGCCGCCATGCCCGTAGCCACCATGTCCTTTACCATATCCGCCTCCACCATGACCATATCCACCGCCATGACCCTTGCCATAGCCGCCACCATGTCCGTAGCCGCCGCCATGCCCGTAGCCACCATGTCCTTTGCCATATCCGCCACCGCCATGCCCATATCCACCACCATGGCCCTTGCCATAGCCGCCACCATGACCGTGTCCTCCGCCATGCCCATATCCGCCACCATGGCCCTTTCCATAGCCACCACCATGGCCATACCCCCCTCCACCATGTCCATGTCCCTTACCATATCCCCCACCATGGCCATATCCTCCTCCACCATGCCCATGTCCCTTACCATATCCACCACCATGTCCATAGCCTCCTCCACCATGTCCATGGCCCTTACCATATCCACCACCATGACCATAGCCACCATGTCCTTTCCCATATCCACCACCATGACCCTTCCCATATCCACCATGACCATGTCCCTTGCCATAGCCTCCGCCACCATGTCCACCATAGCCGCCATGCCCCTTGCCATAGTCTGGGTCTGGATCCGGGTCTGCTAGGGCTAGGGCGACTATCACTACCACCACCAGCAACGCCAACCTCTGTAACAAAATAACACAATAACAATAACAGAGAATAACACAATAAAGCCAACCTCTGGAACAAATTAACACATAACACAATAACAGAGAATAACACAATAAAGCCAACCTCTGGAACAAAATAACACAATAACAGAGAATAACACAATAACGCCAACCTCTGGAACAAAATAACACATAACACAATAACATAACGTAACAATAACATAACACGTAACAGGATAATACAGCACAGAATAACAGCAGCAAAACGTAATACAGAGCAACCGAGCAGCACTAAATAACAGAGCAAGAAGCGGAGCCAAGGCACAGCAAACCCGTCCCCGGCAGTCATTTTAGTGGTGACGTATAAACACAACAGGATACCTAGTCAACGATGTCACATATCAAATTTGGAGTAAATCGGGTGAAAATTGACGATTTTATGCCCATTTGAAATTTTAGACCCGATCCATCTGACAGACCCCCCTACCGCTAACTGGGGGGTGACGCCCCTGATGTAATGAGGCGTGTTATAGGATGCAGTGTTGAAAGATGCACCTTTAGGTTTGGGTTTCATGTCGATATGACGAATTGGAAAAGAGTTATGGCGAAAAACGATTTTTTTTTTTTTTTTTTACAATTGTTTGGGCCTACAGCCTAGGCCTTGGCCCACTTTGGCACAAAATTTGACCAGGTAATCAGAGGGTCACAGCCCATCATCCCTGTAATTTTAGTCAATATACAGTAGCACCGGTAGTTTTCGCGTAAAGTTGTTTACAGACAGACAACCGCGTGAAAACAATACCCGTTCCCAAGCTCCTCCAGGATGGGGATGGGTAATAACACACACCACAACACAACACATCATAACACACACCATAGCATAGCAGCATAACAACAGAATTGCTCAACATAGCATAACACATAACATTAAATATAAGTAGCTACGGTGGCTCTCACTCCTATGTGCTTTGTCTATCTGTCTATTTATCTATAGCCCGACGCCCTAATCCCGCATAGGGTGGCCGCAGACAAAGCGCCTCCAAGTCGCTCTGTCACACACCATTTGACTGCCCTCCCCGAACTCACTCCCCCCTTTTTAGTAACCGGAAATTGGAATGAAGTGGAATAAATCGGTAAGTGAAATTGGTTAAGCTTGCAACTCACCGCTCTCAGGACCATGTTGACTGTGGAGGCGACACCCAGGTACTGATGGCCTGACCTGCTCTGCCGCCCTTTATATAATGCCTCAGAGGACGTGGAGGAGCCGGAGAGAAATGGAATGAGGCACGGGAGGAAAAACTTCAAGGAGAGAGAGAGAGAGAGAGAGAGAAGGGGAAGGGGGGGTGGTAGGGACTAAAGGAAGCGATGGAGAAAAATTTGAAACTTTAAATCGAAAAAGCGCCAGAAAACCGTTAACGGCACCTAACGGTCATCAACGTCTTTTAACCGTCGTCGATAAAGATGGCTCCCACCTCATCTATTTCAGTTTATTTTTGTATCTACGTGAACACACACACACACACACACACACACGCAAAATACACACTATAGACAGAATACACCCAAGGGAATGCTATATGGCCTCCACATGGGTATGGGTACACTGATATACTTCTATCTTTCTATTGCCAGACGCCTTAATCCTGTAAGGGGTGGCCACAAACAAATCACCCCCATGTCGCCCTGTCCCCCACCATTTCACTGCTCCCAGCTCACACCTCCCTCTCTCATATACCTCTCCACTCCATCCCTCCATCTCATCCTTGGCCTCCCTCTGCCCCCCTCCACCTGATTCACATACACTCTCCTCGTCAGTCTCTCACTCTCCATCCTCTCCACATGGCCAAACCACCTCAGTGTGTTTCTCCTAACGCTTCCTATCACATCCACATCCACACCACAACGCTCCTTCACTTCCTCATTTGTCAGTCTGTCACTCCATGTAACTCCACATCCACCTCACCCACATACACTCTCCTCGTCAGTCTCTCACTTAAATACAACGATAATTATATATTCAACATCAGTAGGAGTATTTCTTTTCTCTTGTTGTTATTGCAAAAAAAAAAAAAAGAATAATGCGTTTTATTGAATTTTTAACCTCACAAAAACCTTCCAAATAACTAAAAACATAATAATAATAATAATAATAATAATAATAATAATAGTAATGATAACCCTCTGGGCCTTGCAGCATCATTTTATTAGTGTCCTTCTTTTAAATTTAACTTTGAACTGACTGACGTGAAGGAGAGAGAGAGAGAGAGAGAGAGAGAGAGAGAGAGAGAGAGAGAGAGAGAGAGAGAGAGAGAGAGAAAATACGGACCAAACTATCAAATATCAGAAAAATAAGTCGTAATACGCCACATAAACCGCTAAGAATGAGGTAGCTGAGAATGGCCCATATCCCTAACACCTTTTCCTAGGCGATTTATTTTGCTTGTTACACCTCGCTGTCCTTTTGTTACGTAAATCCTTCTATTATCGCCATACTCTGCATAAAGCTCCCTAACACCTTTTCCTCAGCTATTTATTTTGCTTATTACACCTTGCTGTCCTCTTCTGTGTTACATCTTCCAATATCGCCATACTCTGCATAAATAACATAAAGAAGGATATTAACCAGCCCTATCCAAAAATAAATCGCTGGGGAAGAGGTGTTAGGGAGCTTTCTTAACCGACCTTACTCTCCTTTTGTTTCGTAAATCCTTCCAATATCACCATACTCTGCTCAAATTACAGGATATTAACCAGCCCTATCCAAAAATAAATCGCTGAGGAAGAGTTGTTAGGGAGCTTCCTAAAACGACGAGAATACGAGCCAATGTCATATCCAAAAATAAATCGCTATGGAAGAGGTGTTAGGGAGCTTCTTTAATTGACGGGAATACAGGCTGGTGTCATATCCAATAATAAATCGCTAAGGAAGAGGTGTTAGGGAGCTTCTTTAACTGACGGGAATACAGGCTGGTGTCATATCCCAAAATAAATCGCTATGGAAGAGGTGTTAGGGAGCTTCCTTAACTGACAAGAATACAGGCTGGTGTCATATCCCAAAATAAATCGCTATGGAAGAGGCGTTAGGGAACTTCCTTTACTGACGAGAATACAGGCTGGTGTCATATTCAATAATAAATCGCTAAGGAAGAGGTGTTAGGGAGCTTCTTTAACTGACGAGAATACAGACTGGTGTCATATCCAATAATAAATCGCTAAGGAAGAGGTGTTAGGGAGCTTCCTTAACTGACGAGAATACAGTCTGGTGTCATATCCCAAAATAAATCGCTATGGAAGAGGTGTTAGGGAGCTTCTTTAACTGACGGGAATACAGACTGGTGTCATATCCAATAATAAATCGCTAAGGAAGAGGTGTTAGGGAGCTTCTTTAATTGACGGGAATACAGGCTGGTGTCATATCCAATAATAAATCGCTAAGGAAGAGGTGTTAGGGAGCTTCCTTAACTGACGAGAATACAGGCTGGTGTCATATCCAATAATAAATCGCTAAGGAAGAGGTGTTAGGGAGCTTCATTTACTGACGGGAATACAGGCTGGTGTCATATCCAATAATAAATCGCTAAGGAAGAGGTGTTAGGGAGCTTCTTTAACTGACGGGAATACAGGCTGGTGTCATATTCAATAATAAATCGCTAAGGAAGAGGTGTTAGGGAGCTTCTTTAACTGACGGGAATACAGGCTGGTGTCATATTCAATAATAAATCGCTAAGGAAGAGGTGTTAGGGAGCTTCTTTAACTGACGGGAATACAGACTGGTGTCATATCCAATAATAAATCGCTAAGGAAGAGGTGTTAGGGAGCTTCCTTTACTGACGAGAATACAGACTGGTGTCATATCCAATAATAAATCGCTAAGGAAGAGGTGTTAGGGAGCTTCCTTAACTGACGAGAATACAGACTGGTGTCATATCCAATAATAAATCGCTAAGGAAGAGGTGTTAGGGAGCTTCCTCTACTGACGAGAATACAGACTGGTGTCATATCCAATAATAAATCGCTAAGGAAGAGGTGTTAGGGAGCTTCTTTAACTGACGGGAATACAGGCTGGTGTCATATCCAATAATAAATCGCTAAGGAAGAGGTGTTAGGGAGCTTCTTTAATTGACGGGAATACAGGCTGGTGTCATATCCAATAATAAATCGCCAAGGAAGAGGTGTTAGGGAGCTTCCTTAACTGACGAGAATACAGGCTGGTGTCATATCCCAAAATAAATCGCTATGGAAGAGGTGTTAGGGAGCTTCCTCTGCTGACGAGAATACAGACTGGTGTCATATCCAATAATAAATCGCTAAGGAAGAGGTGTTAGGGAGCTTCTTTAACTGACGGGAATACAGGCTGGTGTCATATTCAATAATAAATCGCTAAGGAAGAGGTGTTAGGGAGCTTCTTTAACTGACGGGAATACAGGCTGGTGTCATATTCAATAATAAATCGCTAAGGAAGAGGTGTTAGGCAGCTTCTTTAACTGACGAGAATACAGGCTGGTGTCATATCTAATAATAAATCGCTAAGGAAGAGGTGTTAGGGAGCTTCCTTAACCGACAACACAAAAAATGGACACTGTTTACATATTTTTTTAAAAGAAATGGTTTGAATATTTAACTGGGGTGATAGGGAGGGAGTTGAGGGACGCTTGAATAGCCAGGCAGTTGATCCGGCCGTTACGCTGGGGCCACCACACGCAGGCGTCTCCATGGCAGCAAAACAACGTAATAAACAAAACAAAACAACAATCAACGCTATTAATAAAGCAAGTTTCCTTTATAATTATTAAATATTTCGTATAATTGCGTAAAAAATAAATCGGTAAAAAAACGGCCTCACGGAAGATATTGGGTGAGCGTGAGTGACGGGTTAAGAGAATTTGAAATGATAATCTGGACGAAATATTGATGTGAACGAGAATTATGAGACGGTGTTTGGACTGAGTCATTATTATCATTATTATTATTATTATTATTGTCATCATCATCATCATCATCACTATCTGTCATCTTTATCCATCATTATTGCCATCATCATCATCGTTATTAGTCATCATCATCATCATCATCACAGTCATCATTATATCGTTATCTTTATCTGTCATCATCATTATTATTGTATCATCATCATCATCGTCGTCATTATCACCATCATCATCATTATTATTGTCATCATCATCATTATCGTCATCACCATTATCATTATCATCGTTATTACTGTCATCATCATCATCATTACTACTACTGCTATTATTATTATTATTATGATTATTATTATTATCATCGCAACGCTAATTTTCCTGCACAGAGGTGGAGTAAAGTAGGATCCACGCAGAAAATCATCATCATCATCATCATCACCATCATCATCATGAATATCATCATCACCATCAGCAGGAGCAGCACCACCACCACCACTACCACCATCATCATCATCACCACCACCACCACATCATAATCATCACCTCATCACCA
>NC_136984.1:325000-385000 GCF_032717465.1 Coenobita brevimanus | reverse complement strand
TGGTGGTGGTGGTAGTAGCAGTAGTAGTAGTAGCCGTGGTGGTAGTGGTGGCATTAGTATTAGTATAGTAGCTGTAGTAGTGGTAGTGGTGGTATTAGTAGTAGTAGTAGTAGTAGTAGTGATGGTGGTGGTATTATTATTAGTAGTGTAGTAGCAGCAGCAGCAGCAGACTCAGGTTCGTCTGAAACGTGAACCAAGTGGACTGCAGGCTGAAGTCAGCCTTTCGTGCAGTCCACCATCGTCCTTTCGGGGGATAGAGAGGGAGTTGAAGGACGTTTGTATAACCAGGCAGTGGACCCGACCAGTCATATCAGTGCCACCACCTGAAGGCACCACCAGGCAGTGGACCCGACCAGGTATATCAGTGCCACCACCTGAAGGCACCCCTATACACCATGCGGACGTAAACCAAGTGTAATTTATAGTCTGTTTACCTTAACTTGGCCTAAAGTTGCCATCTCTCCATCATGAATGCTGAGTTGGAAGAATACATTAGCACGAAACTACGATGCTAGTCACGAAGAAGTGCTATGGAAAGGATGTAGAGCCGTAGTATTGTCTCTTTCTGCCACCGAGCTACGTGAAATAAGCTGCAAAAGGACGAAAATCTGGGCCAAGTTAAGGTGAAAGGAGTATAGTTTTCATGACATGGTTATCTGTATGACCTAATTCAACGTAGACCTTTTAAATGACTATGCAACAAGTAACACAATAATAATAACACTTAACACAATAACATATAACTCAATAACATCATCATCTAATCCTACGTTGCCCCATGAGGAGCGTAAGAGCCCGGGGCTAGGCAAGTTGGTCCTGACATTTAAGATGAGTGACCAGCCTCACTCATCCCTGTGTGGCATTACATGAGCAATAAACCCCAACCACCCCTTGGATATAAACCTTCACCGGCTCAATCCGATTGGAGCGCCTTTACCCACTAAACTACCAGGCACCATAATTTGGTTATATGGTTACCACCCAGCGTAGTAAATGGTTTCCTGGTGTACAGGAAACCATTTGGCTTGTCACTCAGTGTAGAGTCACCCACAGGCAGAAGGAAGAGGAAAGAATGAAGGAAAGACAGTAGAGGAAGGAAAGAAAGAAGGATGGAAGAGAGGAAAGGACAGTCACATGAGTGCAGCACTACATCGACTGAGTGGATGGTGAGCGTCCCCACCTACAACTGACACAATATAACAAATAACTAACATAATAACATAAAAGAATAACAATAACACAACAGATAATAACAACACAATAATAAATAACAATAACAATAATACAACAATAACAAAATAAAGGAATAACAATAATAACGCAATAACAATACATAACAAGAACACAACAGATAATAACACAACACAACACAATAACAACGCAATAACAATACATAACACACTAACAACACAGTAACTTAATAACACAGTAACAATAACACCATAACAACGCAATAACACGACACAATAACAATACAACACAATAACAAAATAACTCGAAGCAATAACAATAATAACAACGCAATAACAATACATAACAATAACAACACAACAGATAACAATAACACAATAACTAACAATAACACAATAACAACGCAATAACAATATATAACACAATAACAACACAACAGATAACAATAACACAGTAACTTAAAACAATAACACAACGCAATAACAATACATAACACAATAACACACATTATTCCTTTATTTTCCACGTTACATAATAAATCATTAATTTCATTGTTAAAATCCCCCACCCGTGAGAGAGAGAGAGAGAGAGAGAGAGAGAGAGAGAGAGACGTAATTTTGACCATGGATGAGTAGCAACCATAACTGTTTCTCTTTCTCTCTCTCTCTCTCTCACACACAGGCGACTCATTCGGCGTCATTCGTGTGTATCAGAAGGGATGATTCGGCCTGAGAAACATTCGACTAAGAAAAACTTTACGTTCGGTTAGCTAACACTTATCTAACAATAGAAAGTGTTGAAACTATCTATCTATCTATCTAAATTGAGCTTTGCCATTTTTTATTAATTACGTAGGGCAAGAGAAAAAAGTATTCAATATGGACGGTGTGTATCAGTGACATGATGATGATAATCTATATTATAATGATTCACTGTCTGTCTGTTTGTTGGTTGGTTTGTCACCGTAACAACAAAAACGGCGAAACGCAGGGCAGTTTTTGTTAGTGCAGGTACCGGTAAAATGCTCTAACTTGAAGAATAAAAGCAATTTCCAGTACAATCGGGCCACCGGTTCCTAAATTATGACTCATTTCTGGCTTTTTGATATTGAACGGAGGCCGCCAAAGGTGGCCTTTAAGTGGGTAATATAATAATAATAATATTATTATAATAATGATAGTAATAAAATGTTATTAGTAGCAGTAGTAGTACTAGTACTAACAGCAAAAGCAATAGTAGTTGTACTACTACTACAACCACCATCACTAATACTGCTAGTAGTGGTGGTAGCTGTAATAATAATAATAATAATAATAATAATAATAATAATGATAATAATAATAAAAATAAAACAAGAGCCCAAATAAAAGAAATTCATTGGTTAAGCAACATTCGATTCCACACAGATCACCTGCTGTCACTAATTGCAGGTAACTCCGGAAAGAAGCAAAATATACGTGTGTGTGTGTGTGTGTGTGTGTGTGTGTGTGTGTGTGTGTGTGTGTGTGTGTGTTCTAAAGTTACTAAACCCGCAATTGTCTTCATCAGCAAAATGAAATATAGCCAACACTTTCAACACTTTCGTCTCCCCCTCGAAGCAGGCGCCATTGTTCTTTCTCCTCACCAACAACAACAACAAAGTGACGATTCCGGGGCGGGTTAACCTTGTCGGCTCGGAGGCGGTAAAACCCGGGATTGTGCCTGTGTTCACCGTGCTAAATGGCTGCGAACACCTTGCCGAATAAGCGAGAATACCAGCGGAGCGAGAAGGGAAAGTGGAAAAAGAGGTGTGGCCGAAAACGTTCCTCACTGTGGTCGGCCGCGTTCACTCGTCGAAATATTTGTGCAGCGTCACCGTCTCGAAAAACAAATAAATCTATATATGAAATTCTGACAGATATTTACGATTTTTTTTGGCTAATAATAATAATAATAATAATAATAATAATAATACAGTAATAATAATAATAATAATAATATCTTTTTTTTCTTTTTAATAGCAACGAATGCACAAATATATTATGAAACTTTGATATTTAAGATTTTTTGGCTAATAATAATAATAATAATAATTTTTTTCTTTTTAATAACGAATGCACAAATATATATATATGAAATATTGACATATTTAGGATTGTTTGGTTAATAATAATAATTTTTTTCTTTTTCATAACAGCGAATGCACAGATTCACAATTCTGGAACAACAACAACAACAATAATAATAATAATAATAATAATAATAGTAGTAGTAGTAGTAGTAGTAGTAGTAGTAGTAATAATAATAATAATAATAATGAACGTTTATAACAAAAAATATGCTAACTGAAAAAATAATGGTTCTTAACGTTATATAATAATGCACAGCGTCAGTAATGCTAGTAAGGGCATTAGTAGTAGTAGTAGTATTGGTGGTGGTAGTAGCAGTAGTAGTAGCAGGAGGAGTGGTGGTGATGGTGGTGGTAGTAGTAGTAGTAGTAGTAGTAGGCTAGTAACAGTAACAAATATTACTATAAGTATTCGCTTAATTAGAGTAGTTGCAGTAGTAGTAGGCTAATAGTAGTACCAAATACTAGTAAAAGTATTCGCTTAATTAGAGCGGTAGTAGCATGATAGTAGTATTAGTAGTAGTATTAATAGCAGTAGCAGTAGTAATAGTTGTAGCAGTAGTAGTATAGCAGCAGCAGCAGTAGTAGTAGTAGTAGTGGTAGTAGCAGTAGTGGTAGTGGTAGTAGTAGTAGTAGTGGTAGTAGTAGTAGTAATAGTAGTAGCAGTAATAACAAAATATTTATAACAATGCACAGTCGCCGTCACTTTTTCCTTTCCCTCCACAGGCGCCACAAGTCTTCAACATCACTGGCAGTACAGGCGTCCACATCGGCCCCGTCTACCACCACCCACCGCCCGCACCACCGCCCAGACCCCACCCATCTGAACTGCCCCTCAAGAGAGACGTAGATGCCCTGTTGCTGTGAGTGTTTGAAGGGGTTTTTCCTCTCTTCTTCTTTCCTTCTTCCTTCTCTTCCTCCTCCTCCTCCTCCTCTTCTTCCTTATCTTCTTTTACCTCCTCCTCCTTACCTTCTTTCACCTCCTCCTCCTTTTCTCCCTCCTCCTCTTCCTTCTTCCTCCTCCTCTTCATCTCCTTCTTCCTCCTTCTCCTCTTCATCTTCTTCTTCCTCCTCATTCTTTTCTACTTGTTCCTCCTCCTTCTTCTTATCTTCTTTTACCTCCTCCTCATCTTTTTCCTCTTCTTCCTCCTCCTTTTCTTCTTCCTCCTCTTCTTTGGCTCTCCCCCTCCTTCTTTCCTTCTTCCTCCTTCTCCTCTTCTTCATCTTCTTCCTCCTCCTCCTTCTCCCCCTCCTCCTCATCATCATCATCCCTTACTACAGTACTTGTTATTATTCTTTCATTATCATCATCATCATCATCACCATCATCATCATCATCCCCTACTACAGTATTTGTTATTATTTTTTCATTATCATCATTATCATCATCACCATCATCATCATCATCATCATCATCATCACCATCATCATCATCATCATCATCATCATCATCACCACCACCACCACCACCACCACCACCACCACCACCACCACCACCACCACCATCATCATCATCATCATCATCCCCTACTACAGTATTTGTTATTATTCTTTCATCATCATCATCATCATCATCACCACCACCACCACCACCACCACCGTTGAAGACACACTGATGCCTTACCCTACTGCATTTTTATTTTATTTACAAACCTCCCCATATACGAATTTCTTTTGCAGGTGTGGCCGTGATGATGATGATGATGATGATGATGTACAGTGCGTGTCCGTTTTTACAGGTGTGGGCGTGGGATTGGCATGAGAATATTATCGTCAGTGTATACCTTAAAGAAATGATGATGATGGAATTAAGGGATAAGATTACAATATATTTTCCTTTATTTATATTTAATTTGCAGGTGTGGGCGTGAAATTGAATACGAGAAATTTATATAGTCAGCGAATACCTTAGAGAAATATGATGGTAATGATGATGAAATTAAGGGATACAGTTGCAAGATACCTTTTTCTTTGCTTAATTTGCAGGTGGGCGTGAAATTGAATATGAAGAATTTATAGTAGGCAAATATATGGTGATGATGATGATGATGAAATTAAGCGATACAGTTATAATATACTTTGTTCCTTTTTACAGGTGTGGGCGTGAGATTGGCGAACATGAGAAGTTTATCGTTAGTGAGCACCTAGGGGAAGCGTGGAGCTCCCTGGGGCGGAAAATGGGCTTCTCCTCCGGCCAGCTCGACAACCTGAAGGCGGATTTCCCTCGTTCTCAAGACAGGACCCACGAACTGCTGTCTCTGTGGCACGATAGGGAGGCGGAGAATGCAACTGTGGCAAAATTAACCACACTACTGTTGGATGTTGCAGCGTATGGGGCTGTTAAGAGACTGAGACGATGACTTTACGATCCGCATTCTCCCTAACACCTTTTCCTGAGAGATTTAGTTTATTACTCCTTACTCCCCTCATGAACTGCTCCTTGTGGCACGATAGGGAGGCGGATGGAGCAACTGTGGCAAAATTAACCACACTACTGTTAGATCTTGCAGTGTATGGGGTTGTTAAAAGACTGTTGAATATTGCAGTGTATGGGGTTGTTAAAAGACTGTTGAATATTGCAGTGTATGGGGTTGTTAAAAGACAGATGTATGGATGTTGCAGTGTATGGGGTTGTTAAAAGACAGATGTATGGATGTTGCAGTGTATGGGGTTGTTAAAAGACAGATGTATGGATGTTGCAGCGTATGGGGTTGTTAAAAGACAGATGTATGGATGATGTTGCAGTGTATGGGGTTGTTAAAAGACAGATGTATATATGGATAATGCAGTGTATGGGGTTGTTAAAAGACAGATGTATGGATGTTGCAGTGTATGGGGTTGCTAAAAGACAGATGTATGGATGATGTTGCAGTGTATGGGGTTGTTAAAAGACAGATGTATGGATGTTGCAGCGTATGGGGTTGTTAAAAGACAGATGTATGGATGTTGCAGTGTATGAGGTTGTTAATAGACAGATGTATGGATGATGTTGCAGTGTATGGGGTTGTTAAAAGACAGATGTATGGATGTTGCAGTGTATGGGGTTGTTAAAAGACAGATGTATGGATGTTGCAGTGTATGGGGTTGTTAAAAGACAGATGTATGGATGTTGCAGTGTATGGGGTTGTTAAAAGACAGATGTATGGATGTTGCAGTGTATGGGGTTGTTAAAAGACAGATGTATGGATGTTGCAGTGTATGGGGTTGTTAAAAGACAGATGTATGGATGTTGCAGTGTATGGGGTTGTTAAAAGACAGATGTATGGATGTTGCAGTGTATGAGGTTGTTAAGAGACTGAGACGATTATATCAAGACCCCTGTTCTCGTCGGTAGCTCCCTAACACCTTTTCCCAAGAGATTTAGTTTATTACTCCTTACTCCCCCTACGAACTTCTCTTTGCGGCAGGACAGGGAGGCAGATAGGGCTACTAGGACACTACTGTTGGATATTGCATCGTATTTTTCTTGATTTTTAAGACCCGTATTTTTTGACCGATTTCAGAACCCGTATTTTCTTGGAGACCCGTATATTTCTGGATTTCAAGACCCGTATTGTCTTGACTAATTTCAAGACCCGTATTTTCTTGACTAATTTCAAGACCCGTATTTTCTAGACTAATTTCAAGACCCGTATTTTTCTTGACTAATTTCAAGACCCGTATTTTCTAGACTAATTTCAAGACCCGTATTTTCTTTTACAAAACAAATTGGGGTTACAAGATATGGAGTAAAATTGGCCCCCTACAGTAAGCATATAGTAAAATAATTCTCTACTCCTTTCACCTTAACTTGGCCCAGATTTTCGTCCTTTTGTAGCTTACTTCACGCGGCTCAGCGGCAGAATGACGCTACTACGGCTCTTTCTTGGCGTCGCACTTCTTCGTGACTAGCAAAATTTTCTGGCGTTAATCTACTATAGGACAGGAACGAAAGAGACAAGGGAATATTAGGCCAAGTTAGAGTAATATTTTAGGCCAAGTTAGAGTAATATTTCAGGCCAAGTTAGAGTAATATTTCAGGCCAAGTTAGAGTAATATTTCAGGCCAAGTTAGAGTAATATTTCAGGCCAAGTTAGAGTAATATTTCAGGCCAAGTTAGAGTAATATTTCAGGCCAAGTTAGAGTAATATTTCAGGCCAAGTTAGAGTGTAATTTTAGGCCAAGTTAGAGTAATATTTTAGGCCAAGTTAGAGTAATATTTTAGGCCAAGTTAGAGCGAAATTTTAGGCCAAGTTAAATTTTGGGCCAAGTTAGATCAAAAGGAGTATAGAATTGGAACTGTTTGGTGTGTATATGGTGGGGATTTTTACTTAATGTCAAAGCTTTGGAGTTTGTTGAGAGGTTGAGGCAATGAATAAAGTGTTTGCATGTCTGCCTGTCTATCTATTGCCAGACGCCATGATCCCGTAAGGGGTGGCCACAAAAAAATAATAATAATAATAATAATAATGATAATAATAATAATAATAATAATAATAATAATAACAATAATACTAAGACTAATACTAATACTACTACTAATAATCTATCTATAGCCAGACGCCATAATTCCGTAAGGGGTGGCCGCTTAGAGTTAGTTGTTTTACGGGGAGGGGCACTAACCCTCCGCCAACCCACTTGTTGACACGTAGGGAGCACGTATGGGTTGGTGTTATGGTTACCACCCAGCGTTGTAAATGGTTTCCTGGCTTACAGGAAACCATTTACAACTCAATGTAAAGCCACCTGAAAAGGAGAGAAGAGTAATAAAAAGTGACAGGAAAGATGGGAGAAATAGGAAGAGAGGAGGACAGACACAGAAAAAGAATGATAAAGGTGAAGGAAGAAGTAAGCAGCACTACATCAAGTGAGTGGATGATGATGAGGAATTGGAAGAAAGGAGGGCACACACAGGAAAAAGAATGATCAAGGTGAGGGAAGAAGTAGGCAGCACTCCATCAAGTGAGTGGATGATGCTCGCCACCACCAACCACCAAAGTAATTATAGAAAACGTACGCGTGTTCCACCTTTCTATCGTACGTTCATATGTTTTGGCGGGAAAGGCGTGACAAATATTTCGGCACTTCGCTTGACCAAAAATTAGTCATACTGATGTTGACTTGGCTGTGGAAATTTGTGGTATATATTGAGGAGAAAGTGGTATTTTTTTCTTAATAAGCCAAAAATCTGTACAGCAGCAGCGCAACTCAAAAAAATATATATATATAAAAAAAGAAACTGCATCAGCGCCGAAAGTTCCATGTTAGTCACACCCACGAGACGGACGTTCAAACTTTCCCCCCCGAGAGAGAGAGAGAGAGAGAGAGAGAGAGAGAGAGAGAGAGAGTGGAAAAATAGAAGAGAAGCAGAAATACAGAGAGAGAGAGAGAGAGAGAGAGAGTGGAAAAATAGAAGAGAAGCAGAAATACAGAGAGAGAGAGAGAGAGAGAGAGAGAGAGAGAGAGAGAGAGAGAGAGAGAGAGAGAGAGAGAGAGAGAGAGAGAGAGAATGGAAAAGCTGAGAGCAGAAATAAAATGGGAGAGAGAGAGAGAGAGAGAGAGAGAGAGAGAGAGAGAGAGAGAGAGACAGCATAAATACATAGAATGGAAAAATGAGAGAGAGAAAGAGAGAGAATTAACTCTTCCCTACGCCTTCACGTGGTGGCACTGATACTGACCGAGTTGCTCCACTGCCGGGTTGTACAAACTTCATTTTACGTAACACTGCAAACAAGCGATTTATTTAAAAGACTTTCGTCCATTTTTAACATTTCTTTCCTGTAGCACTTCTTCGTGACTAGCATACTACTACGGCTCTACATCCACCCTTCCCATAGCACTTCTTCGTGATTAGCATACTACGGCTCTACATCCACCCTTCCAAAGCACTTCTTCGTGATTAGCATACTACGGCTCTACATCCACCCTTCCCGTAGCACTTCTTCGTGATTAGCATTCAACGGCTCTACTGTACATTCACCCTTTCCATGGCACTTCTTCGTGATCAGCAAAAAATAAATAAAAAAAAACTGCCATCTCTCCATCTTGCACCCAAAACCGTAATTAAATACTATGGATATGCTAGTCACGAAGAAGTGCTAGATAAGAAGGTGTAGGGTCGTGGCATTGTCTATATCTGCCACTGAGCTACGTGAAATAAGCTGCATAAGGACGAAAATCTTGGCCAAGTTGGAGCAAAAAAGGTCTAAAGTGAGCGGGGGAAATGGCGGGGGACAGGGCGACATGGAGACGATTTGTTTGTGGCCACCCCTTACGGGATTAAGGCTTCTGGAAATAGATAGATTGACAAAGCAAGATATATCCTTAACGAGAATACAGCAGCATACATACATACACACAATAACAGAATATACATACATGTTAGTCACACCCATACATACCTATACAATACCTACATACATACCTATAGAATACCTACATACATACCTATACAATACCTACATACATACCTGTACAATACCTACATACATACCTGTACAATACCTACATACATACCTGTACAATACCTACATACATACCTGTACAATACCTACATACATACCTATACAATACCTACATACATACCTGTACAATACCTACATACATACCTATACAATACCTATACAATACCTACATACATACAAATCTATACAATACCTACATATAAACCAAAAGTATGGTAAATTAAACTTTCACAAACTAGTGATGCTTGCAAATACGTAAGCCAGTAAGTTATAACCCAGCCGTGTGTGTGTGTGTGTGTGTGTGTGTGTGTGTGGCGTCACGCTCACGTACACGGCAACCTAGCAACACTAACTCCACTTTAAATAGTAACACTTTTGAATACTACTATATCTTTCAAACAAGTAACTGAAAACTGCGAAGAGTATTTACAATTACTGGATCTTTAGAACGAGTTATAAAAGTATGTAATTATGTTGCTATATTTAACATGCCCATCAAGTGCCATATGCAGGATTATTATTCAAATATCTGTGTACCTTCAAGCAAATTATTCAAATACGTGAGAGTATGCATTTACGATAACAGGCTAGCAACAGTGGCTAATAATAATAATAATAATAATAATAATAATAATAATAATAAACGATAATAGGCTAGCAACACCGGCTTATAGGAAAAAATCAAACTATTATTTCCAAACGGGTCATTCAAACTTCACTTTATATATATATATATATATATATATATATATATATATATATATATATATATATATATATATATATATATATATATATTTTTTTATATATCAGCGTCTGCACAAAATATTTACATACAAACATACAGTACAAACAGGTACGTATCTACGGAATATAACTAAAACACATACGCTTAGCTCGGTAAACATACGCTCTATATGAAGCAGTGACGAAGCACCTACCCGAATCAGTGCTTCTTCCTGAGAGTCTCTTACATCTGTCTGATTACTTCTGGGGTGGTAAACAGACGCTTCATGTTAAATTCGTTTCCCTGTTTTTTTTTTTTTTTTAGCTGTTCCGCCGTGTCGACTCGTTTGGCTTGCAGGGTAATGGCGGAATGGACTGTCCTAACCTGTTTATATTTTTTTATGCGAAGAAGGAACCAAAGGCCATGAGCTCGCCATAACAGTTCCCTCCAAGAAAAAACAAAATACAATAGCGAGCCAAATTCAAGATCCGTTCCTTTCGAGATGCCTGGACACACTGCGTTTGAGAGACTGGAGATCATAGGCAGCAGGACATACAGACAGAGGGAGACAGTTCCAGAGTTGACCTGTTGCATAAATGAAGGACTGGGAGTATCGGTTAACTCTTGCATTAGAGAGTTGGACAGAAAAGGGATGAGAGTTTGTTGCCAGACGGGTGCTACGCGCCCGTCGTAGAGGTGGAGGGATGCAAGCAGACAGTTCAGAGGAGCAGTGACTAAATTAAACCTAATAACCTAGCTTAACTGTACCTAGTAATTTAATCTAACCTAACCTAACCTATCCTATATTCATTTTACACTTGGCCTAAAATTGCCGCCTCTACATCATGAATGCTGACCTGCTGGAGTACACTGGCACTAGAATATGACGCCTATCACTAAGAAAGGCCATGGAAAGGATGCAGAATCGTGACTTGTCTTTTTCTGCCACTGAACTAATTGAAATAAGCCGCCAAAGGACGATAAGCTGGGTCAAATAAGAGTAAAAGCAGTACAGCATCCAGATGGGAAGTAGGGGAATGAAAATCACCTTTGGGCACGTTAAGCTAGGCATTCGTAGGTACGGCTTAAGGAACATGATGATAAAAAGTGGATTATTTCTCAGCAGGAAAAGGAAATATTCTAACTATCTATAGCCCGACGCCCTAATCCCGCAAAGGGTGGCCGCAGACAAAAACGCCTCCAAGTCGCTCTGTCACCCACCATTTGACTACCCTCACCCCAACTCACTCCCCCCTCCCCCATATACCTCTCAACTCCATCCGTCCACCTCATCCTCTCCCTCTCCCTCCCTCCACCTCACCTACACACACCCTCTTAGTCAGTCGTTCATTCTCCATTCTCTCCACATGGCCAAACCACCTCAGTGTATTTCTCCCAATCTTCTCAGAGGAAATACACCAAACTGAAAATGGAAAAATACAGAAATCAAACAGGAGGAATATGAATTACATTGGCAAGGTCCTTCTACTGCTTAGGTGATGCGTACGTTTACCCTCATCCTATACAATACTATACATCGCTAACTGAGTGTGGAGAAAAAGGGCTAAAAACTAAAGACTTTGCATTATTTCAGTTTTATTTATTCTTCACGAGTACATACTGAACGTCATGCCAAAAATTTTAGGAATGTGAACACAATGGCATATTATTATGTCCGCCCGCCAACCACAACGTTCCATTCTGCCTCGTACTGGTTAAAAAAAGAATGAAAACACACACACACACACACACACACACACACACACACACACAATAAGGTCACCGCGCCAAAAACCAAACACAAATAAATAAATAAACTCGATTTGGATTCTCATATTTCCGACTGATTGGCAGTTACAATATGAATGTTTGAACTTGTTATTGTAGGATGATTCAAAGACGGGGAAGTTCCTATACTCTCACTGCCTTGTTCTTCCTGTAAATGCAAAATTGTAAAGGGAAATTAATTGTAACTATTGCGTAACTCAGTCCTAAACTTACGCTCATAAACCACGTCGTAAGTAAAGAGCATATGCTTAAATTTTAAATCGCAAAGTGGAGTGCAAGCCCCTAATTTCTGAAGGTCATTTAAGGAACGCTTGTGGTTATTACGTACAGTTAGCCTGCATCCCATATTAAAGAATGCAGTCAGCAACCCGGTAAATTCATACAAGTTGCCAATACACCTCCAGGTTGTGCAGTATATTTTTCTGTACCTAACCTAACCTAACCCGCTGCAGTGGCATGTTTACCTCAGAATTAGGTATCATACTATGCCTTTATGGTGGTAATCTCCCTGAAGCGCATATTGGCAACTTGTAAAATAACACCAGCAACTCTACAGGAAGGCCAAATGAGGTCCAGCATCGTCCAATTCTAAAATAATCTTCGTCGTAAATATTTGTTTTGCATCGCACTCAGCAATTTCAGATTTAAGCCAACGAACCAGATTCAAATTGCTCATGGGAGAGTTACAGTAGGAATATTAAGCTTTGATCTTGCTGGGGAAAAAAAAAACTATTTGGATTAATAAGATCCAGCATCGTCAAAGTCTTCAAATAACCTTCGTCGTAAACTTTTGGTCTGTCCACTCAGCAATTTCAGATTCAAGACAACGAAGCTTCAAATTGCTCATGGGAGAGTTACAGTAGGAATATAAGCTTTCTTCTTGCTGGGAAAAAGAAGCTCCTATCTGGGTTCCGGGGCTAATTTAAAACAAATCTTGGTGACGGGAATATTAAGCTCTGTTCTGGCGGAAAAATCAAGCTTTCTTTAGGCTACACATGGCGAACAGAAAGGTAATTTTGGAGTGACGAGCATCAACCGTTTTTCCTGCCGCAAGTTTTTAGAAAAGTAGCAATTGTTCCTGTTGCAGATTTTAGAAGAGTAGCAATTATAGAACAGTAGTAATCGTTGTTCCTGCTGCTAATTACAGAGGAGTAGCAATTGTTGTTCCTGCCACAAATTCAACACTTGTTTAGATTATGAACACCTAAAGGATAACAAATATTGGTTAGAGTAATATTCAGCTTCTCTGCCCACTCAAATCTTACCATGGCTACGAGGCTACTGGAAAACATGCTATATATCACATAGTTAAGTGTGGGATGAAAGAAATATTTACAGAAACCATCAAACATATAGCAGAACCATAGCCAATTCACATCAAGCAACTAGAATGTAAGGCTATCGAGGCGTTGACTAAAACATCTCGCATCAGTGTTAACAGAACGGTGTAACCATTTGGCATCTTGGCTGTATTAAAACACTGCGCAGCTTTTGCCGTATTAATACAATGAGCAGCACCATATTGCTTCATACTAAGTTCTGTCATGTTAATACAACGTGCAGAAGCAAGAAGTTGGTTTTTAGTGCTGCTGTATTACTACAAAATGCAGCACCATGTTGTTTGACTACATTCGGGAGTATTGATATACTGTGCACATGTTCCTTTATACTGTTATGCAGTATTAATACAATGTGCAGCACCAACAAGTTGTTTGTTACAAAGTTCTGCCGTATTAATATACTGAGCAGATGCAACCTATCTCTTACTAAGTTTTGCAGTATGAATTCAATGTGCAAAAACAGTATTTTCCCCCCTAAGTTTTGCCGTAATACAATGTGCAGATGCAACAAGTAGCTTTTATTAAGTTTTGCCATATACAATGTGCCGCACCAAGATGCTTTTTAATAAGTTCTGCTGAAGCAACAATTTGCCTTTTATTGTTTTGCCGTAATAATACTCGTACAATGCACAGCACGAACGAGTTTCTTTTTACTAAGTTTTGCAGTATTAATACAATGTGCAGAAGCAGCAAGTTGCTTTTTACTAAGGTCTGCCGTATTAATATGTGCTGACATTTTGCATCAGTGCTAAGGAACGGTGCAACCAAACCATTGTGCATCAGTGCTAAGGAACGGTGCAACCAAACCATTCTGCATCAGTGCTAAGGAACGGTGCAACCAAACCATTTGGCACCAGTGCTAAGGAACGGTGCAACCTGCATCAGTGCTAAGGAACGGTGCAACCAACCATTCTGCATCAGTGCTAAGGAACGGTGCAACCAAACCATTCTGCACCAGTGCTAAGGAACGGTGCAACCAAACCATTCTGCACCAGTGCTAAGGAACGGTGCAACCAAACCATTCTGCATCAGTGCTAAGGAACGGTGCAACCAAACCATTGTGCATCAGTGCTAAGGAACGGTGCAACCAAACCATTTTGCACCAGTGCTAAGGAACGGTGCAACCAAACCATTTTGCACTAGTGGTAAGGAGCGGTGCAACCAAACCATTCTGCATCAGTGCTAAAGAACGGTGCAACCAAACCATTCTGCACCAGTGCTAAGGAACGGTGCAACCAAACCATTGTGCACCAGTAATATTCAGACTCCATTGCCAGAGTCATTACTCTCAGAGTTAACAGAAATGGCTGGGTAATCCAAGAGGGAAAGTTCCTTTGTTTCCAACAGTAAATCTGTCCTTCAGGTCAGCCTGCAGGTTGGCGGGATGTTCTGATAGTGTTTGGTGGACCATCTGGTGGTTCACATTGGCTGACATGAGAATAACACATTATTCTGCACGACTCTGCCCTTCCAAATGCTGTTGTTCAAACCACACATTTGGTTTTGTAATATTAACACCAGCGCGCTTTTCAAACAGTGACGTCACAAGCATTGGTGTCACCGACTGTCAAATAATGTTACAATGTTGTAGTGGTAGTTTGTAACTGCAATTATGCTTGTTAGTGTTGTAGTGGTAGTTTGTAACTGCAATTATGCTTATGTTACAGTGTTGTAGTGGTAGTTTGTAACTGCAATTATGCTTGTTACAGTGTTGTAGTGGTAGTTTGTAACTGCAATTATGCTTATGTTACAGTGTTGTAGTGGTAGTTTGTAACTGCAATTATGCTTTAAGTCTTAAACAACGGGACATAATAGTATTGTCCTCATCTGCACCTTCACACAGTTCCTCAGCTGAAGACAAATTCCTCCGCAGTTCTTCCCCTGGCCTAAATCCCTCCCCAGGGTTCCAAGTGAACCCCGACTGAGAACCGCTGGCGTCATTTTGCATAAGTGTGTACTGTACACCAAAAACATTTTGCATGTGTTAAAAGAATGATGTAATTACACATTGTGCATGTTAATGGTTACAACACATCTGCATCAATGCTAAAATAATGTAATTAAACATTTGGCATCAATGATAATGGCGTAACTAAACATTTTGCATGTGTTAAAAGAATGATGTAATTACACATTGTGCATGTTAATGGTTACTAAACATCTGCATCAGTGATAATGTAATTACACATTGTGCATGTTAATGGTTAGGCTACTAAACATCTGCATCAGTGCTAAAAGAATGGTGTAAGTACACACTGTGCATGTTAATGGTTACTAAACATCTGCATCAGTGCTAAAATAATGTAATTAAACATTTGGCATCAGTGATAATGGTGTAACTATAAACATTTTCCATCAGTGCTAAAACAATGATCTAATTATACTGCATGTTAATGGTTAATAAACATCTGCATCAGTGCTAAAAGTGATGTAATTGCACACTGTGCATGTTAATGGTAATTAAACATCTGCATCAGTGATAATGATGTAATTAAACATTTGGCATCAGTGATAATGGTGTAACTGTAAACATTTTCCATCAGTGCTAAAACAATGATGTAATTACACTGCATGTTAAGGGTTACTACACATCTGCATCAGTGATAATGGTGTAATTAAACATCTGCATCAGAGTGGTGTAATTAAACATCTGCATCAGTGATAATGGTGTAATTAAACATCTGCATCAGTGATAATGGTGTAATTAAACATCTGCATCAGTGATAATGGTGTAATTAAACATCTGCATCAGTGATAATGGTGTAATTAAACATCTGCATCAGTGATAATGCTAACTAAACATTTTGCATCAGTTAACAGAATGGTGTCGACGCCGTAATCTTTTATTCCAAGCTTTCTTGTGGCTTGAAGACTTTGAACTCTCCCTCTTTCCTTGCCATGACGGTTATTTTCAAAGTCCACTCATACTGAAGGGGTTTATCAGTACAACATCTAACCCCCTTCAGTTCAAGTCTATCACAACCCGAATAAAACCGTCAGATGCCAAGAATAAATTAATAATAATAATAATAATAATAATAATAATAATGCCCGAAGCTACTAGACTGGATAAATTCAAATATAACACTACATTTTGGTGGCCATAGGTTTAAAATCAGACAATATGAAGATTCTTTCCAAATTATGCGATATTCTAGAAAACATATGCATTACTTTTAGCTCTTTCATTTTACCCAACGATATTTTGTGCTGATTGGCAACTATACACATTTGAGTTGGTGTGCCGTGTGGCCGTTATATTTACTTCTGAATCTCATCAAATTGCTCTTTTCCATTTTTTATTTATCATTATTATCTTCTAAGAGTTATTGTTGCCCAAATGTGACTACAGGTATCAATATGGGCAAGTGTAGCCACTGGAAGGGCGGGTAGTGGCAGCGGGTTTGAAAGGACCCGGGAGCTGAACACACCAGCACCCTCCACCCACGACGGCTGGGGCCACACTGAAAAGTGAAAAGTAGGGGTGGGCGTAATCGATTATTTGTAATCGATTACTTCGATTACTCGCCAGAAAAATATTGTAATCGATTATTTTTCCAGTAATCGATTATTTTAGAGTACTTTTGGTGGATTTTTGTCATACTTCTAGCCATTAACATGCCAGGTTATGGTTTGTTAAACATCTTACGTTTGGTAATGCACTTGCAGTCCGCGACTCGAAATATTGGAGGCATTTTTGTACAGCATGTTGTAAATGAATCCCTCGTCTCAATGGCATAGATAGACGATTTAGCTGCCAACTCCTAGGTATGTATTTTATTTGTGAGAACATTGATATTGATCACTGGTATTTCATTTTGTAAGCATGATATTTGGCGGAAATACCAATAAAGTGACGACTTCCAAATAACCTATCTTCGTTTTGGGGATTGGAGTTCAGAAACTTTAAGATGACCCATATGATTTTCAATAACATTAAGCTTATTATTCATGTTACATTACAGTTTTGTAAGATTTCTTTTTGAAGCGGATTTTATAGACATGCATAAGAACAGTACACAAGACGAGATTGTCTCCCGCGGAAGGCACAGCTGACTCGTAAACAAAACAATGACAGCCAACTGATCCCCGGGAATGAAGACTTCTTGGTATGTCGCTTGCTTTCTATATTTATAGTTTTGGAAAGAAGAAAAATTATAGAGTAGTCTCCAAAAGTCCACACACACACACACACACACACAAACTACCAGGTACCAGGAAACTATCTGCAGTGTGCACTTTGTAACTGCACTCAAACCATCACATTATAATGATTATACTGTACTTATAAATTGATAGTAATCAATGACTAATCGATTACTTTCATAAAAGTAATCAGTAATCATGATTATCATTTTTTGCTGGTATCGCCCACCCCTACTGAAAACTTAAGTGAAAACGAGTGACAATGGCGAAAAAGTCAAAATTCGCGGGCTTTTACGAGGCTGTCGAACACCTCTTTTAAACCGATTCTTTTGCACATTAATTTAACTGTTATCCTGTATGTTACTGCTATCTTTAAAATATCAACACAATGCAGAAATTACATACGAAGGATTATTTACACGATGACCAAAAAGGAATGAGGAATCAGTACTACTCATTTTATCTGCATGGACTGCATAATTTACTGCAAACTATTATTCTCAGGCCAAAAGCAGAAATAAACTGGCATGGACAAACAGGCGGTACTATACTGTGTTCACTTTAACTAGGCGTAAAACATTCATGTCTCCATGCTGGATATTAAGCTGCAGCGGATCAACGCTAAAATATGATGCTAGTCAGGAAGAAGTTGCATGGAATGGATGTCGTGTCGTGGTGTTGCTTAATTCTGCCATTCAGGTTTATGTAAACAACCTGCAAAAGGACGAAAATCTCAGCCTTGTTGCAGTGAATCGACTAAATTTAAGAAACTGACAATATATAATGTGCAGCAGCAACACGTTGCTTTTAACAAAGTTTTCCAGTATTAATAATTTAGGCAACAGCAACAAGGTGTCATTTACAAAGTTATGCAGTATTAATACAATATACAGCACCAAGTTGCTTTTTACCGAGTTTTGCCGTATTAATACAATGTGCAGACGCAACAAGTTGATCTTTACTAAATTTGCCGTATTAATACAATGAGCAGCACCAAGTTGCTTTTTACTAAATTTGCCGTATTAATACAATGAGCAGCACCAAGTTGCTTTTTACCGAGTTCTGCCGTATTAATACAATGTGCAGACGCAACAAGTTCCCTTTTACTGTTTTGCCGTATTAATAGACTGAGGAGCACCAACAAGTTGCTTTTTACTAAATTTGTCGTATTAATACAATGAGCAGCACCAAGTTGCTTTTTACTAAGTTCTGCCGTATTAATACAATGAGCAGCACCAAGTTGCTTTTTACTAAATTTGTCGTATTAATACAATGAGCAGCACCAAGTTGCTTTTTACCAAGTTTTGCCACACTGATAAAATGTGCAGCACCAGCAAGTTCCTTTTTACAAAGTTCCGCCGTTTACACATAATACACAAAAGGAACATGCTTTTCTTTGTTTTTGTTTTACTAATTTTTAAATATTATGCATCACCAACAACTTGCATTTTATTAAATTTTGCAGTATTAATATGTACACCAAGTAACCTTTACTAAGTTCTGCCGTATTAAGAAACCAGGTGATTATTTACAACGCCTCAGCTGATCTTGTGTACTGTGCACCTAAAGGCTGACCATAGGAAGAACAACTCACTGGTCAACATCCTTCCTGTACTGAACTACAGCTGTTGGAGCCTGTGGCAGTGTGGGATGGCGAGGTAATGGTATAAACTAAATTCTTCCTTCTACACATGGTATCAATACTTCTAAACTTAGCAAAAAGGGAAACTTCTGGCTTCTATGCATTATAGTAATATGGCAAAACATAGTAAATAGCAACTTGATGCTTCTACACAGTGTACTGATATGCACATTATGCTAACACATCAAACCTTTGTGAAAAGCAGTAAAAAGCAACTTAGTGCTGCGTACTGTATTAACACGGCAAAACTTAGTGAAACGCAGTATGTTGGTGCTGCACATTGTATTAATTCTGCAAAACGCAATAAAAAGCATCTAGTTGCTTCCTCATATTGTAATCATACAGCACAGCTTAGTAAAAAGTAACTTGTGCTTCACAATGTATTAATGACAACACTAAGAAGCACCCTGTTGCTTCTGCACATTGTATTAATAGTGCAAATCTTTATGAAGAGGTACTTGTTGGTGCCGCTTATTGTATTAATACGGCATAACGTCGTAAAAACCAACTTGTTGCTTCTCCGCTTTTATTAATACAGTAAACCTTAGTTAACCAACTTCTTTCTTCAGCACAATGTATTAGCATGGCAAAAGTTGGTTAAAAAAAAAAAAATGGTGCTGCACATTGTATTCATACGGCTAAAATGCAAATTGTTTTGGTTACACCGGTCTCTTTGCACTGATGCATCTTGCACGGCTCTCTTAACACTAATGCAGGTTACGCGATTCTCTGAGCACTGATGAAAATTGTTTTGGTTACACCTTTCTCCTGGCACTGATGCAAATTGTTTTACGTACACCGTTCTCTTGGCACTGATGCAGGTTGCACCGTTCTCTTGGCACTGATGCAGGTTGCACCATTGTTTTGGCACTGATGCAGGTTGCACCATTGTTTTGGCACTGATGCAGGTTGCACCATTCTCTTGGCACTGATGTAGGTTGCACCATTGTCATAGCACTGATGCAGGTTGTACCATTGTCTTGGCACTGATGCAGGTTGCACCGTTCTCTTGGCACTGATGCAGGTTGCACCATTCTCTTGGCACTGATGCAGGTTGCACCATTCTCTTGGCACTGATGCAGGTTGCACCATTCTCTTGGCACTGATGCAGGTTGCACCATTCTCTTGGCACTGATGCAGGTTGCACCATTCTCTTGGCACTGATGCAGGTTACACCGTTCTCTTGGCACTGATGCAGGTTGCACCATTCTCTTGGCACTGATGCAGGTTGCACCATAGTCCTAATTTGGCACTGATGCAGGTTGCACCATTCTCTTGGCACTGATGCAGGTTGCACCATTCTCTTGGCACTGATGCAGGTTGCACCATTCTCTTGGCACTGATGCAGGTTGCACCATTCTCTTGGCACTGATGCAGGCTGCACCATTCTCTTGGCACTGATGCAGGTTGCACCGTTCTCTTGGCACTGATGCAGGTTGCACCATTCTCTTGGCACTGATGCAGGCTGCACCATTCTCTTGGCACTGATGCAGGTTGCACCATTCTCTTGGCACTGATGCAGGTTGCACCATTCTCTTGGCACTGATGCAGGTTGCACCATTCTCTTGGCACTGATGCAGGTTGCACCATTCTCTTGGCACTGATGCAGGTTGCACCGTTCTCTTGGCACTGATGCAGGTTGCACCATTCTCTTTGCATTGATGCAGGGTGCACCGTTCTCTTTGCATTGATGCAGTTTGCACCGTTCTCTTTGCATTGATGCAGGTTGCACCGTTGTCTTTGCACTGATGCAGGTTGCATCGTTCTCTTTGCAATGATGCAGGTTTAACCATTCTGTTAACATTGATGCAGCTTATGCCACTCTCTAAGCACTGATGCAAAATGTTTTGGATACAACGTTCTCTTAGCACTGATCCAAAATATGCTTTTGCACATTGTATTAATACGGCAAAACAGTAAAAGCAACATCAAGATGCTTCTGCACACAATAATACGGCAAAACTTAGTAAAAGCAATATCAAAATGCTTCTGCACATTATTGTAAAGCGGCAAATCATTAGGGGCTACTTGTTATTGCTGCACATTGTAGTCTATCTGTCTATCTATATACCTAGGCTGCTTCCCCCAAGGAAAGGGAGGTAGCCGAGACAGGACGACTCACTCTCCATTTACTCATCCATTCAAACACATTGTAGTAATACTGTAAAATTTTGTGAAATGCTACTTGTTGCAGCTGCAGTTCTATTTATACTGCAAAACTTAATTAACAGCAGCATGTTCTTCTTCGCATGTATGTATAGGGCAGAACACAGTAAAAAGAAACTTCTTGGTGCTGCACACTATTAATACGACAGAACAATTAAAACCAACGTATTGCTTCTTCACATTGTATTAATAAGGCAAACCTACTATAAAGGTAACTTGCGTCTGCACTGTATTAATACGGCAAACCTTAGGAAAATGCAACATGATGGTTTTGGACAACATCCATACGGCAAAACTTGGTAAAAACCAACTTGCTGGTGTTGCACATTGTACGGCTAAACTTATTATAAAGCAACTTGTCGGTGCTCCACCTTATATTGATATTACAAAACTTACTAAAAAGCAATTTGTTGTTGCACTATCGTATTAATACGGGAAACCGTAGTATAAAAGACTGCTGGAGTTGCACAGTGTTGTTATAAAACAAAACTAAGTAAAAAACAACTTGGTGCTGCACGTTGTAGTATTATGGCAAACCAGTAAAAAGCACTTTGTTGGTGCTGCACATTGTATTAATACGACAAACATCAGTAGAAAGCAATTTGTTGGTGCTGCACATTGTATTAATACGGCAAACATGAGCAGACAGCAATTTGTTGGTGCTGCACATTGTATTAATACGACAAACACGAGCAGAAAGCAATTTGTTGGTGCTGCACATTGTATTAATACGACAAACATCAGTAGAAAGCAATTTGTTGGTGCTGCACACTGTAGTAATATGGCAAATTTCATTAAAAAGCAACTTGTTAGTGCGGCACAGTGTATAAATACGGAAAACTTCAGTAAAAAAAACAACTTGGTTGGTGCTGCACATTTTAATGTGGCAAACATCAATAATAAGCAATTTGTTGGTGCTGCACTTTGTATTACTACGGCAAAACTAAGTAAGAAACAACGTTTTCCTTCTGCACAATGTACCAGTACTAACTCAATAAAATGGAATTCGTTGCTTCTGCACATTGTATTAGCACTACAATAAAAGGCAATTTGTTGCTTTTGCACATTCTGCTAATACACCTTTTCACATACTTGTTTAGACATAGTTACAAACCTATATGACACACCTCATAAGTGAATGACAACATATATCGAGTGAACATACCAGCTCAGCAGAAATGATTGTCAAACATGAGATGGAAAAACTTGAACAAGAAACCCACAGTCTGCATAATGTTTGAGATTGTACCAGCTGGAAATGGACACATTACACTCTCCACCTCCTCCTTCTCCACCTCGAAATAATACGACAAAACATAGTAAAATACAAGTTGGTGCTTCTGCTCATTGTATTAATACGACAAACCATAGCAAAAAAAGTCACTTGTTTCTTGTGCTTACTATATGAACACAGCAAAAGAGTAAAAAGTAACTTGTTACTTTTGCATGTTTTATTAATACGGCAAACCTTAGTCAAAATCAGCTTTTCCTTCACATTCTGTTGATAATGCTAAACTTGTCGCGTCTGCACATTGTATTAATACGGCAAACCTTGTTAAAAACAACTTGTTGCTTCTGCACAATGTATCAAAATGACAGAACTTGGTATAAAAAAAAAAAAAAAAAAGTGCTGCACATTGCATACTGTATACGGCAAAAACTAAGTAATAAGCTCCTTGTTGGTGCTGCACAATGTATTAGTAAAACTTAGTAAAATGCAACATGTTGCTTCTGCACATTGCATTAATACGGCAAATCTAAGTAAGAAGCAACTTTTTGGTGCGGCACATTCTATTAATAAGGCAAAACATAGTAAAGAGGAACTACTGGCTTCAGAACATTGCATTAATATGGCATACCTTAGTAAAAGGCAACTTTTTGGAGCTTCACGTTATATTAATACGGCAGAACTAAGTAAAAGGCAACTTGTTGCTTGTGCACATTGTATTAATGATGCAAAACAGTAACAAGCAAATTGGTGCTGCACATTGTATTAATACTGCATACTTAGTCAAAAGCAGCTTGTTTCTTGTCTGCATTATATTAATACGGCAAAACTTGGTAAAAAGCAACTTGTTGCTTCTGCACATCGTATTACTATAACCACATTGTATTACTACTACTGCATATTATATTACTACTACTGCATATTGTATTAATACTGCAAAACTTATTAAAATGCAACTTGTTGCTCCACATTTTACCGATATGGCATAACTTCGTAAAATGGAACCTGTTTCTTCTGCACACTGTATTCGTACCGTGAACCTTACTAAACATCAGCTTGTTGCTTATGCCTAATCCATAAATACGGCCAATTTAATTAAAAATCATGTTGTTCGTGCTGCACATTGTATTAATACGGCAAACGTTAGTATAAAGCAACTTATTTTTCCTGCACAGTGTACCAGTATAGCAAAACTTAGTACAAAACAACTGATTGGTGCTGCACATTTTAATACAGCAAACCTTCGTATGAAGTACCGTGTTCGTGCTGGACATTGTAATAATACGCCTAAGATGGTAATGTTGTGGTGACGCCATTCTCTTAAAGCCTGATGCAAGTTACGCCATTCTCTTAGCACTGATGCAAAACGTGCTTCTCCACATCGTATTAATTCGCCAAATCTTTGTATAAAGCAACTTGTTGGTACTGCTTATTGTATTACTACTGTATTGGTAACCTTAGAAAGTAGCTTGTTGCCTCTACACTTTGTATTAGGGCAATACGTAGTAAAAAGAAGCAACTTGTTCATTCTGCACATTGAATTAATACGGCAAAACTTAGTAAAAAACTAGTTGGTGTTTCTGCTCATTGTATTAATACAGCGGACCTTTGTAAATTGCCACTTGTTGCTTCTGCACATTATATTAATATGGCAAAACTTAATAAAAAGCAACTTGTTGCTTCTGCACATAATATTCATACGGCAAAATATAGTAAAAAGCAACTTTGTTGCTTCTGTACAAAGTATTACAATGGCAAAGCTTAGTTAAAAAAAAAAAAAGTTTTGCACATTGTAACTGATATGGTTAAGATGCAAAGTGTTTTGGTTACATGATTTTCTCATCACTGATGCAGGTTGCACCGTTCTCTTGGCACTGATGCTAGTTGCACCGTTCTCTTGGCACTGATGCAGGTTGTTACCCTGTTCTCTTGGTACTGATGCAGGTTGCACCGTTCTTCTGGCACTGATACAAAATGTTTTCGATACAAAGTTCCCCTAGCACTGACACAAAATGTGCTTCTGCACGTTGTATCAGTACAACAAAACTTAGTCGAGGCTACTTGTTATTGCTACACATTATATTATTACTGCAAAATTTAGTAACTATAACTTGTTGGCGCTGCACTCTTTATTAATATAACAAAACTTTGTAAAAAGCAGCATGTTGCTTCTTCACGTTGTATGTTCGGCAAAACATAACAAAAAGCAACTTTTTGGTGTTCCACTGTATTAATACGGAAGAACTTAGTAAAAGCAGCATGTTGCTTCTGCACATTGTATTATTACGGGAAACCTTGGTAAAAAGCAGCTTGATGCTTCTGCACAATGTATTAATATGGCAAAACTTGGTAAAGACTTACGTGTTGATGCAGCACAACGTATTAATATGGCAAAACTTAGACAAAAGCAACTTGTTGGTGTTCCACTTTGTATTAATATGGTAAAACTTAGAAAATAGCATCTTCTTGCATCTGCATATTGTATACGGCAAACCTTAGTAAAAGCCACTACTTGCTTCATTGCAATATAATAATACGACAAAACTTGGTAAAACACCTTGTTGGTTCTGCACATTGTATTAATACGGGTAAGATGCAGTGTGTTTTGGTTGCACCATTCTGTTACCACTGATGCAGGTTACACCATTCTCTTAGCAATGATGCATAATATTTTGGTTACACCGTTCTTTTAGCATTGATTCAAATGTGCATCTGCAAATTATATTAATATGGCAAAAGCTTAATAAGAAGCAAGTACCTGCCTCTGCACATTGTATTAATACGGCAAAATTTAGAGGTTACTTGATGGTGTACATTCTATTAATACTGCAAAACTTAAATGAAGTTTGTTCGTGATGTACATATTAATAATAAGAAGTTAGAAAAAAAAAAAAAAAACATGTTCCCTTTGGATATTGTAAGCGGCAGAACTTTGTTAAAAGGAACTTGCTGGTGTGTCACATTTTATCAGTACGGCAAAACTTAGTAAAAAGCAACTTGCTGGTGCTCCTCATGGTATTAATACGGCAGAACAGTAAAAACTTGTTTCTGCACATTGTATGGCAACACAAAGTAAAAAACAACTTTGTGCTGCCTATTTCATTAATACTGCATAACTTGGTAAAATCACCCTGTTGCTGTTGCCTACTTTATTAATACGGCAAATTTAGTAAAAAGCAACTTGGTGCAGCTCATTGTATTAATACGGCAGAACTTAGTAAAAAGCAACTTGGTGCTGCTCATTGTATTAATACGGCAGAACTTAGTAAAAAGCAACTTGGTGCTGCTCATTGTATTAATACGACGAATTCAGTAAAAAGCAACTTGTTGGTGCTCCTCAGTCTATTAATACGGCAAAACAGTAAAAGGGAACTTGTTGCCTCTGCACATTGTATTAATACGGCAAAACTCGGTAAAAAGCAACTTGGTGCTGCTCATTGTATTAATACGACAAATTTAGTAAAATGCATCTTGTGCTGCTCATTGTATTAATACAGCAAATTTAGTAAAGATCAACTTGTTGCGTCTGCACATTGTATTAATACGGCAAAACTCGGTAAAAAGCAACTTGGTGCTGTATATTGTATTAATATTGCATAACTTTGTAAATGACACCTTGTTGCTGTTGCGTAAATTATTAATACTGGAAAACTTTGTTAAAAGCAACGTGTTGCTGCTGCACATTATATATTGTCAATTTCTTAAATTTAGTCGATTCATTGCAACAAAGCTGAGATTTTCGTCCTTTTGCAGGTTGTTTACATAAACCTGAATGGCAGAATTAAGCAACACCACGACACGACATCCATTCCATGCAACTTCTTCCTGACTAGCATCATATTTTAGCGTTGATCCGCTGCAGCTTAATATCCAGGATGGAGACATGAAAGTTTTACGCCTAGTTAAAGTGAACACAGTATAGTACCGCCTGTTTGTCCATGCCAGTTTATTTCTGCTTTTGGCCTGAGAATAATAGTTTGCAGTAAATTATGCAGTCCATGCAGATGAAATGAGTAGTACAGATTCCTCATTCCTTTTTGGTCATCGTGTAAATAATCCTTCGTATGTAATTTTTGCATTGTGTTGATATTTTAAAGATAGCAGTAACATACAGGATAACAGTTAAATTAATGTGCAAAAGAATCGGTTTAAAAGAGGTGTTCCGGAGCCTGGTAGAAGCCCCGCGAATTTTGACTTTTTCGCCATTGTGCCTCACTTGTTTGTTTTCAGTGTGGCCCCTGCCGTCGTGGGTGGAGGGTGCTGGTGTGTTCAGCTCCCGGGTCCTTTCAAACCCGCTGCCACTACCCGCCCTTCCAGTGGCTACACTTGCCCATATTGATACCTGTAGTCACATTTGGGCAACAACTACTCTTAGAAGATAATAATGATAAATAAAAAATGGAAAAGAGCAATTTGATGAGATTGAGAAGTCAAGATAACGGTCACACGGCACACCAACTCAAATTTGTATAGTTGCCAATCAGCACAAAATATCGTTGGGTAAAATGAAATAGCTAAAAGTAATGCATATGTTTTCTAGAATATCGCATAATTTGGAAAGAATCTTCATATTGTGTGATTTTAAACCTATGGCCATCAAAATGTAGTGTTATATTTGAATTTATCCAATCTAGTAGCTTCGGGCATTATTATTATTATTATTATTATTATTTTATTCTTGGCATCTGACGGTTTTATTCGGGTTGTGATAGACTTGAACTGAAGGGGGTTAAATGTGGTACTGATAAACCCCTGTAGTATGAGTGAACTTTCTGATTTAAGTATAACCGTCATAGCAAGGAGAGAGAGAGTTCAAAAAGTCTCCAAACCATGAAAAAGCTTGGAATTAAAAGAGTAAAACATTACGGCGTGAGACACCATCCATTTAACTGATGCAGATGATTAGTTCCATTAACATGCACATTGTGTAATTACACCATCTCAGCACTGATGCACATGTTTATTAACCATTAACACGCACAATGTGTAATTACATCATTCTTTTAGCACTGATGTAGATGTTTAGTAACCCTTAACATGCAGTGTAATTACATCATTGTTTTAGCACTGATGGAAAATGTTTATAGTTACACCATTATCACTGATGCCAAATGTTTAATTACATCATTATCACTGATGCAGATGTTTAGTAACCATTAACATGCACAATGTGTAATTACATCATTCTTTTAGCACTGATGCAGATGTTTAGTAACCATTAACATGCACAATGTGTAATTACATTATCACTGATGCAGATGTTTAGTAACCATTAACATGCACAATGTGTAATTACATCATTCTTTTAACACATGCAAAATGTTTTTGGTGTACAGTACACACTTATGCAAAATGACGCCAGTGGTTCTCAGTCGGGGTTCACTTGGAACCCTGGGGAGGGATTTAGGCCAGGGGAAGAACTGCGGAGGAATTTGTCTTCAGCTGAGGAACTGTGTGAAGGTGCAGATGAGGACAATACTATTATGTCCCGTTGTTTAAGACTTAAGCATAATTGTAGTTACAAACTACCACTACAACAATGTAACATAAGCATAATTACCACTACAACACTGTAACATAAGCATAATTGCAGTTACAAACTACCACTACAACAATGTAACATAAGCATAATTGCAGTTACAAACTACCACTACAACACTGTAACATAAGCATAATTGCAGTTACAAACTACCACTACAACATTGTAACATAAGCATAATTGCAGTTACAAACTACCACTACAACACTGTAACATAAGCATAATTGCAGTTACAAACTACCACTACAACATTGTAACATAAGCATAATTACAGTTACAAACTACCACTACAACACTGTAACATAAGCATAATTGCAGTTACAAACTACCACTACAACACTGTAACAAGCATAATTGCAGTTACAAACTACCACTACAACATTGTAACAAACATAATTGCAGTTACAAACTACCACTACAACATTGTAACATAAGCATAATTGCAGTTACAAACTACCACTACAACACTGTAACATAAGCATAATTGCAGTTACAAACTACCACTACAACATTGTAACATAAACATAATTGCAGTTACAAACTACCACTACAACATTGTAACATAAGCATAATTACAGTTACAAACTACCACTACAACACTAACAAGCATAATTACAGTTACAAACTACCACTACAACATTAACAAGCATAATTGCAGTTACAAACTACCACTACAACATTGTAACATAAGCATAATTGCAGTTACAAACTACCACTACAACACTGTAACATAAGCATAATTACAGTTACAAACTACCACTACAACATTGTAACATAAGCATAATTGCAGTTACAAACTACCACTACAACACTGACATAAGCATAATTACAGTTACAAACTACCACTACAACACTGTAACATAAACATAATTGCAGTTACAAACTACCACTACAACATTAACAAGCATAATTGCAGTTACAGTACTAACTACCACTACAACATTGTAACAAGCATAATTGCAGTTACAAACTACCACTACAACATTGTAACATTATTTGACAGTCGGTGACACCAATGCTTGTGACGTCACTGTTTGAAAAGCGCGCTGGTGTTAATATTACAAAACCAAATGTGTGGTTCGAACAACAGCATTTGGAAGGGCAGAGTCGTGCAGAATAATGTGTTAATTCTCATGCCAGCAAATGTAAACCACCAGATGGTCCACCAAACACTATCAGAACATCCCGCCAACCTGCAGGCTGACCTGAAGGACAGATTTACTGTTGGAAACAAAGGAACTTTCCTTCTTGCATTACCCAGCCATACCTGTTAACTCTGAGAGTAATGACTCTGGCAATGGAGTCTGAATATTACTGGTGCACAATGGTTTGGTTGCACCGTTCCTTAGCACTGGTGCACAATGGTTTGGTTGCACCGTTCCTTAGCACTGATGCACAATGGTTTGGTTGCACCGTTCCTTAGCACTGATGCAGAATGGTTTGGTTGCACCGTTCCTTAGCACTGATGCAGAATGGTTTGGTTGCACTGTTCCTTAGCACTGATGCAGGTTGCACCGTTCCTTAGCACTGATGCAGAATGGCTTGGTTGCACCGTTCCTTAACACTGATGCCAAATGGTTTGGTTGCACCGTTCCTTAGCACTGATGCCAAATGGTTTGGTTGCACTGTTTTCTCAACACTAATGCAGGTTGCACTGTTCTCTTGGCACTGATGCATGTTGCTGGCGCCACAGTGCCGCAGCCACACCCGGTCTCTTCACACTGATGCAAGATGTGCTTCTGCACATTGTATTAATGTAGCAAAACTTGGTAAATAGCAACTTGTTGGTTCAGCACAATGTATTAGTATAGCAAAATTTTGTAACAAGCAACTGTCTCGTGCTTCACACTGTATTAATACTACCAATGCTATTGAAAAGCAACTTGTTGCTTCTGCACAATGTATCAGTATGGCAAAGCTAAGTAAAAATCAACTTGTTGCCTCAGCACATTGCATTGACACAAGAAACTAGTGAGGAGCAACGTGTTGTTTCTGTCCCTTGTATCACGGCAAAACGTAGTAAACAAAAGCACCTTGCTCCTTCAGCACATTGCATTAATACGGCAAACCTTAGTACAAGACAAGTTGGTGCTTCTGCTCATTGTATTGATACGACAAACCTAAGTAAAAAGCCACTTGTTGCTTGTCCATATTGTTTTTACTATGTTCTGACATATAATGTGAAGAAAAGCAACATGCTGCCTTTTATGAAGTTTTGCAGTGTTAATACAATGTGTACCTCCAAGAAGTTGCAGTTTACTAAATTTTGCTGTATTAACAGTTTAATACAGTGTGCAGCAATAACAAGTAGCCTCTATTAAGTTTTGCCTAATTACTTCCCTACGGTGCAGAAGTATAAATTGCATCAGTGATATGAGAACGTTGGATCCAAAACACTTTACATCATAACCAAGAGAACTGTGCAACCTGCATCAGTGCCAAGAGAATGGTGTAACCTGCATCAGTGCCAAGAGAATGGTGTAACCTGCATCAGTGCCAAGAGAATGGTGTAACCTGCATCAGTGCCAAGAGAATGGTGTAACCTGCATCAGTGCCAAGAGAACGGTGCAACCTGCATCAGTGCCAAGAGAATGGTGTAACCAAAACAATTTCCGTCAGTGCTAGGAGAATGGTGTAACCTGCATCAGTGCAAAGAGATTGGTTTAATCAAAACGTTTTGCATTTTAGCCGTATAAATACAGTGCGCAGCACCAAGTTTTCTCCCCTAGGGTTTGCCATGTTGATACATTGTGCAGAAGAAACAAATTGGTTTTATACTAAGGTTTACCGTATTAATAAAATGTGAAGAAGCAACCAGTTGGTGTTTATGACGTTGTGCCGTATTAATACAATGTGAAGAAGCAACAAGTTGGTGTTTATGACGTTGTGCCGTATTAATACAGTAAGCGGCACCAACAACTATGATTTTACAAAGATTTGCACTATTAATACAATGTGCAGCAACAAGTTGCATTTTACTAATGTTTGATGTGTTAATACAATGTGCAGCACCAACAAGTTGCTTTTACTAATGTTTGATGTGTTAATACAATGAGCAGGACCAACAAGTTGCTTTTACTAATGTTTGATGTGTTAATACAATATACAGCACCAACAAGTTGTTTTTTTACAAAGGTTTGCCATGTTATTACATTGTGCAGAAGCATCAAGTTGCTTTTTATTGTGGTTTGCCATATTAATACAATGTGTAGAAGCAACAAGTTTCCTTTTAACTATTTTTAGAAGTGTTGATACAATGTGCAAATGCAAGAATTTGGTTTCTATTAAGGATTGCCTTATTAATACAATATGCAAAAGCAACAATTGTTGCTTTTTTGTAAGGTTTACCATATTAATTCAATGTCCAGCACCAAAAAGTTGCTTTTTACTAAGGTTTGCAGTTTTGATACGATGTGGAGAAGCAACACGTTGGTTTGTAGTAAGTTTTGTCGTATGAATACAATGTGCAGCACCAAAAGTTTGCTTTTTGTTATGTTTTGCCTTTTACATACAATATGAAGAGAAGCAACATGCGGCATTGTATTGAGTTTTGCAGTATTAATACAATGTGCAGCAATAACAAGTAGCCTCTACAGTACTAAGTTTGGCTAAATTAGTACTATGTGCAGAAGCATATTGTGCATCAGTGCTAAGAGAACGGCGTAACCATCACTACTGGTAAGACAACGGTGCAACCTGCATCAGTGCCAAGACAATGGTACAACCTGCATCAGTGCCAAGAGAATGGTACAGCCTGCATCAGTGCCAAGACAACGGTGCAACCTGCATCAGTGCTGAGAGAATGGTGCAACCTGCATCAGTGCCAAGACAACGGTGCAACCTGCATCAGTGCCAAGAGAACGGTGCAACCTGCATCAGTGACAAAACAACGGTGCAACCTGCATTAGTGCCAAGACAACGGTGCAACCTGCATCAGTGCCAAAACAACGGTGCAACCTGCATCAGTGCCAAAACAACGGTGCAACCTGCATCAGTGCCAAAACAACGGTGCAACCTGCATCAGTGCCAAAAGAACGGTACAACCTGCATCAGTGCCAAAACAACGGTGCAACCTGCATCAGTGCCAAAACAACGGTACAACCTGCATCAGTGCCAAGACAATGGTGCAACCTCCATTAGTGCCAAGAGAACGGTGCAACCTGCATCAGTGTGAAGAGAACGGTGCAACCTGCATCAGTGCCAAGGGAACGGTGCAACCTGCATCAATGCCAAGGGAATGGTACAACCTGCATGAATGCCAAGAGAATGGTGTAACCTGCATCAGTGCCAAGAGAATGGTGTAACCTGCATCAGTGCCAAGAGAACGGTGCAACCTGCATCAGTGCTAGGAGAATGGTGTAACCTGCATCTGTGTGAAGAGAACGGTGCAGGCTGCATCAGTGGTAAGTGACCAGTACAACCTGCATCAGTGCCAAGGGAATGGTGCAACCTGCATTAGTGCCAAGAGAATGGTGTAACCTGCATCAGTGCCAGGAGAAAGGTGTAAACAAAACATTTTGCGTCAGTGTTAAGAGAATGGTGTAACCTGAATTAGTGTTAAAAGAATGGTGTAACCTGCATCATTGCAAAGAGATCGGTGTAACCAATACACTTTGCATTTTAGCCGTATGAATAGAATGTGGAACACCCAGTATTTTTGTTTTTACTAGGTTTTGCCGTGTTAATACATTGTGCAGAAGAAACAAGTTGGTTTGATACGAAGGTTTACCATATTAATAAAATGTGGAGAAGCAACAAGCTGCATTTTACGACGTTATGCCGTATTAATACAATAAGCGGCACCAACAATTACCTTTACCAAGATTTGCACTATTAATACAATGTGCAGAAGCAACAACGTGCTTTTTACGACGTTATGCCGTATTAATACAAGCGACACCCAAAACTACCTTTTTACCAAGATTTGCACTATTAATACAATGTGCAGAAGCAACAAGGTGCTTTTTAGTTTTGTCATTAATATATTGTGAAGCATAAGTTTCTTCTTACTATGCTATACTGTATGATTACAATGTGAAGAGCTACTAGATGTTTTTTATAACATTTTGCAGTATTTATACAAGATGCAACATCAACATATTGCTTTGCAGTAAATTTTGCCGTGTTAATAGAATATGCAGCACCAACACGTTGCTTTTCTACTAGGTTTTGTCATGTTAATACCATGTGCAGCACCAACAAGTTGTATTTTACTAATGTTTGATGTGTTAATACAATGTGCAGCACCAACAAGTTGCATTTTACTAATGTTTGATGTGTTAATACAATGTGCAGCACCAACAAGTTGCATTTTACTAATGTTTGATGTGTTAATACAATGTGTAGCAGCAACAAGTTGTATTTTACTAATGTTTGATGTGTTAATACAATGTACAGCACCAACAAGTTGCATTTTACTAATGTTTGATGTGTTAATACAATGTGTAGCAGCAACAAGTTGTATTTTACTAATGTTTGATGTGTTAATACAATGTGCAGCACCAACAAGTTGCATTTTACTAATGTTTGATGTTAATACAATGTGTAGCACCAACAAGTTGTATTTTACTAATGTTTGATGTTAATACAATGTGTAGCACCAACAAGTTGCATTTTACTAATGTTTGATGTGTTAATACAATGTGCAGCAGCAACAAGTTGCATTTTACTAATGTTTGATGTGTTAATACCATGTGTAGCACCAACAAGTTGTATTTTACTAATGTTTGATGTGTTAATACAATGTGTAGCACCAACAAGTTGTATTTTACTAATGTTTGATGTGTTAATACAATGTGCAGCACCAACAAGTTGCATTTTACTAATGTTTGATGTGTTAATACAATGTACAGCAGCCACAAGTTGCATTTTACTAATGTTTGATGTGTTAATTCAATGTGCAGGACCAACAAGTTGCTTTTTACAAAGGTTTGCCATGTTATTACATTGTGCAGGAGCATCAAGTTGCTTTTTATTGTGGTTTGCCATATTAATACAATGTGTAGAAGCAACAAGTTTCCTTTTAACTATTTTTAGAAGTGTTGATACAATGTGCAAATGCAAGAATTTGGTTTCTATTAAGGATTGCCGTATTAATACAATGTGCAAAAGCAACAATTGTTGCTTTTTAGTAAGGTTTACCATATTAATTCAATGTCCAGCACCAAAAAGTTGCTTTTTACTAAGGTTTGCAGTTTTCATACGATGTGGAGAAGCAACACGTTGGTTTGTAGTAAGTTTTGTCGTATGAATACAATGTGCAGCACCAAAAGTTTGCTTTTTGTTATGTTTTGCCTTTTACATACAATATGAAGAGAAGCAACATGCGGCATTGTATTGAGTTTTGCAGTATTAATACAATGTGAAGCAATAACAAGTAGCCTCTACAGTACTAAGTTTGGCCAAATTAGTATTATGTACAGAAGCATATTTTGCATCAGTGCTAAGAGAACGGCGTAACCATCACTACTGGTAAGAGAACGGTGCAACCTGCATCAGTGCCAAGACAATGGTGCAACCTACATCAGTGCCAAGACAATGGTGCAACCTGCATCAGTGCCAAGACAATGGTGCATCCTGCATCAGTGCTAGAAAGGCGTAACCTCCACCACTGGTAAGACAACGGTACAACCTGCATCAGTGCCAAGACAATGGTGCAACCTGCATCAATGCCAAGAGAACGGTACAACCTGCATCAGTGCCAAGAGAATGGTGCAACCTGCATCAATGCCAAGAGAATGGTACAACATACATCAGTGCCAGAACAACGGTGCAACCTGCATCAGTGCCAAGAGAACGGTGCAACCTCCATCAGTGCTAAAACAACGATGCAACCTGCATCAGTGCCAAGAGAATGGTGCAACCTTCATCAGTGCTAAAACAACGGTGCAACCTGCATCAGTGCCAGAACAACGGTGCAACCTGCATCAGTGCCAGAACAACGGTGCAACCTGCATCAGTGCCAAGAGAACGGTGCAATCTCCATCAATGCTAAAACAACGGTGCAACCTGCATCAATGCCAAGAGAATGGTGCAACCTGCATTAGTGTGAAGAGAATGGTGCAACCTGCATCAGTGCCAAGGGAATGGTGTAACCTGCATCAGTGCCAAGAGAATGCTGTAACCTGCATTAGTGCCAAGGGAATGGTGCAACCTGCATCAGTGCCAAGGGAATGGTGCAACCTGCATCAGTGCCAAGGGAATGGTGTAACCTGCATCAGTGCCAAGAGAATGGTGTAACCTGCATCAGTGCCAAGGGAATGGTGTAACCTGCATCAGTGCCAAGAGAACGGTGCAACCTGCATCAGTGCCAAGGGAATGGTGTAACCTGCATCAGTGCCAAGAGAATGGTGTAACCTGCATCAGTGCCAAGGGAATGGTGTAACCTGCATCAGTGCCAAGAGAATGGTGTAACCTGCATCAGTGCCAAGAGAACGGTGCAACCTGCATCAGTGCTAGGAGAATGGTGTAACCTGCATCTGTGTGAAGAGAACGGTGCAGGCTGCATCAGTGGTAAGTGACCAGTACAACCTGCATCAGTGCCAAGGGAATGGTGCAACCTGCATTAGTGCCAAGAGAATGGTGTAACCTGCATCAGTGCCAGGAGATAGGTGTAAACAAAACATTTTGCGTCAGTGTTAAGAGAATGGTGTAACCTGAATTAGTGTTAAAAGAATGGTGTAACCTGCATCATTGCAAAGAGATCGGTGTAACCAATACACTTTGCATTTTAGCCGTATGAAATGAATGTGGAACACCCAGTATTTTTGTTTTACTAGGTTTTGCCGTGTTAATACATTGTGCAGAAGAAACAAGTTGGTTTGATACGAAGGTTTACCATATTAATAAATTGTGGAGAAGCAACAAGCTGCTTTTTACGACGTTATGCCGTATTAATACAATAAGCGACACCCAAAACTACCTTTTTACCAAGATTTGCACTCTTAACACAATGTGCAGAAGCAACAACGTGCTTTTTACGACGTTATGCCGTATTAATACAAGCGACACCCAAAACTACCTTTTTACCAAGATTTGCACTATTAATACAATGTGGAGAAACAACAAGGTGCTTTTTACGACGTTATGCCGTATTAATACAATAAGCGACACCCAAAACTACCTTTTTACCAAGATTTGCACTATTAATACAATGTGCAGAAGCAACAAGGTGCTTTTTAGTTTTGTCATTAATATATTGTGAAGCATAAGTTTCTTCTTACTATGCTATACTGTATGATTACAATGTGAAGAGCTACTAGATGTTTTTTATAACATTTTGCAGTATTTATACAAGATGCAACATCAACATATTGCTTTGCAGTAAATTATGCCGTATTAATACAATAAGCGACACCCAAAACTACCTTTTTACCAAGATTTGCACTATTAATACAATGTGCAGAAGCAACAAGCTGCTTTTTACGACGTTATGCCGTATTAATACAAGCGACACCCAAAACTACCTTTTTACCAAGATTTGCACTATTAATACAATGTGCAGAAGCAACAAGTTGTATTTTACTAATGTTTGATGTGTTAATATATTGTGAAGCATAAGTTTCTTCTTACTATGCTATACTGTATGATTACAATGTGAAGAGCTACTAGATGTTTTTTATAACATTTTGCAGTATTTATACAAGATGCAACATCAACATATTGCTTTGCACTAAGTTTTGCCGTGTTAATAGAATATGCAGCACCAACACGTTGCTTTTCTACTAGGTTTTGTCATGTTAATACAATGTACAGCACCAACAAGTTGTATTTTACTAATGTTTGATGTGTTAATACAATGTGCAGCACCAACAAGTTGTATTTTACTAATGTTTGATGTGTTAATACAATGTGCAGCCACAAGTTGTATTTTACTAATGTTTGATGTGTTAATACAATGTGTAGCACCAACAAGTTGTATTTTACTAATGTTTGATGTGTTAATACAATGTACAGCACCAACAAGTTGCATTTTACTAATGTTTGATGTGTTAATACAATGTACAGCACCAACAAGTTGCTTTTTACAAAGGTTTGCCATGTTATTACATTGTGCAGAAGCATCAAGTTGCTTTTTATTATGGTTTGCCATATTAATACAATGTGTAGAAGCAACAAGTTTCCTTTTAACTATTTTTAGAAGTGTTGATACAATGTGCAAATGCAAGAATTTGGTTTCTGTTAAGGATTGCCGTATTAATACAATGTGCAAAAGCAACAATTGTTGCTTTTTTGTAAGGTTTACCATATTAATTCAATGTCCAGCACCAAAAAGTTGCTTTTTACTAAGGTTTGCAGTTTTGATACGATGTGGAGAAGCAACACGTTGGTTTGTAGTAAGTTTTGTCGTATGAATACAATGTGCAGCACCAAAAGTTTGCTTTTTGTTATGTTTTGCCTTTTACATACAATATGAAGAGAAGCAACATGCGGCATTGTATTGAGTTTTGCAGTATTAATACAATGTGCAGCAATAACAAGTAGCCTCTACAGTACTAAGTTTGGCCAAATTAGTACTATGTGCAGAAGCATATTTTGCATCAGTGCTAAGAGAACGGCGTAACCATCACTACTGGTAAGAGAACGGTGCAACCTGCATCAGTGCCAAGACAATGGTGCAACCTGCATCAGTGCCAAGACAATGGTGCAACCTGCATCAGTGCCAAGACAATGGTTCAACCTGCATCAGTGCCAAGACAATGGTTCAACCTGCATCAGTGCCAAGACAACGGTGCAACCTGCATCAGTGCCAAGACAATGGTGCAACCTGCATCAGTGCCAAGACAATGGTTCAACCTCCATTAGTGCCAAGAGAACGGTGCAACCTGCATCAGTGCCAAGAGAATGGTGCAACCTGCATCAGTGCCAAGAGAAAGGTGCAACCTGCATCAGTGCCAAGACAACGGTGCAACCTGCATCAGTGCCAAGACAACGGTGCAACCTGCATCAGTGCCAAAACAACGGTGCAACCTGCATCAGTGCCAAAACAACGGTGCAACCTGCATCAGTGCCAAAACAACGGTGCAACCTGCATCAGTGCCAAAACAACGGTGCAACCTGCATCAGTGCCAAAACAACGGTACAACCTGCATCAGTGCCAAGACAATGGTGCAACCTCCATTAGTGCCAAGAGAACGGTGCAACCTGCATCAGTGTGAAGAGAACGGTGCAACCTGCATCAGTGCCAAGAGAACGGTGCAACCTGCATCAATGCCAAGGGAATGGTACAACCTGCATGAATGCCAAGAGAATGGTGTAACCTGCATCAGTGCCAAGAGAATGGTGTAACCTGCATCAGTGCCAAGAGAACGGTGCAACCTGCATCAGTGCTAGGAGAATGGTGTAACCTGCATCAGTGTGAAGAGAACGGTGCAGGCTGCATCAGTGGTAAGTGACCAGTACAACCTGCATCAGTGCCAAGAGAACGGTGCAACCTGCATCAGTGCTAGGAGAATGGTGTAACGTGCATCAGTGCCAGGAGATAGGTGTAAACAAAAACATTTTGCGTCAGTGTTAAGAGAATGGTGTAACCTGAATTAGTGTTAAAAGAATGGTGTAACCTGCATCATTGCAAAGAGATCGGTGTAACCAATACACTTTGCATTTTAGCCGTATGAAATGAATGTGGAACACCCAGTATTTTTTTTTTTACTAGGTTTTGCCGTGTTAATACATTGTGCAGAAGAAACAAGTTGGTTTGATACGAAGGTTTACCATATTAATAAAATGTGGAGAAGCAACAAGCTGCTTTTTACGACGTTATGCCGTATTAATACAATAAGCGACACCCAAAACTACCTTTTTACCAAGATTTGCACTATTAATACAATGTGCAGAAGCAACAACGTGCTTTTTACGACGTTATGCCGTATTAATACAATAAGCGACACCCAAAACTACCTTTTTACCAAGATTTGCACTATTAATACAATGTGCAGAAGCAACAACGTGCTTTTTAGTTTTGTCATTAATATATTGTGAAGCACAAGTTTCTTTTTACTATGCTATACTGTATGATTACAATGTGAAGAGCTACTAGATGTTTTTTATAACATTTTGCAGTATTTATACAAGATGCAACATCAACATATTGCTTTGCACTAAGTTTTGCCGTGTTAATAGAATATGCAGCACCAACACGTTGCTTTTCTACTAGGTTTTGTCATGTTAATACAATGTACAGCACCAACAAGTTGTATTTTACTAATGTTTGATGTGTTAATACCATGTGCAGCACCAACAAGTTGTATTTTACTAATGTTTGATGTGTTAATACAATGTGCAGCAGCAACAAGTTGCATTTTACTAATGTTTGATGTGTTAATACCATGTGCAGCAACAAGTTGCATTTTACTAATGTTTGATGTGTTAATACAATGTGCAGCAGCAACAAGTTGTATTTTACTAATGTTTGATGTGTTAATACCATGTGCAGCAACAAGTTGCATTTTACTAATGTTTGATGTGTTAATACAATGTGCAGCAACAAGTTGTATTTTACTAATGTTTGATGTGTTAATACAATGTGCAGCAACAAGTTGTATTTTACTAATGTTTGATGTGTTAATACAATGTGCAGCAACAAGTTGTATTTTACTAATGTTTGATGTGTTAATACAATGTGCAGCACCAACAAGTTGTATTTTACTAATGTTTGATGTGTTAATACAATGTGCAGCAACAAGTTGTATTTTACTAATGTTTGATGTGTTAATACAATGTGCAGCAACAAGTTGTATTTTACTAATGTTTGATGTGTTAATACCATGTGTAGCACCAACAAGTTGTATTTTACTAATGTTTGATGTGTTAATACAATGTACAGCACCAACAAGTTGTATTTTACTAATGTTTGATGTGTTAATACAATGTGCAGCAACAACAAGTTGCATTTTACTAATGTTTGATGTGTTAATACAATGTGCAGGACGAACAAGTTGTTTTTTTTACAAAGGTTTGCCATGTTATTACATTGTGCAGGAGCATCAAGTTGCTTTTTATTATGGTTTGCCATATTAATACAATGTGTAGAAGCAACAAGTTTCCTTTTAACTATTTTTAGAAGTGTTGATACAATGTGCAAATGCAAGAATTTGGTTTCTGTTAAGGATTGCCGTATTAATACAATGTGCAAAAGCAACAATTGTTGCTTTTTAGTAAGGTTTACCATATTAATTCAATGTCCAGCACCAAAAAGTTGCTTTTTACTAAGGTTTGCAGTTTTGATACGATGTGGAGAAGCAACACGTTGGTTTGTAGTAAGTTTTGTCGTATGAATACAATGTGCAGCACCAAAAGTTTGCTTTTTGTTATGTTTTGCCTTTTACATACAATATGAAGAGAAGCAACATGCGGCATTGTATTGAGTTTTGCAGTATTAATACAATGTGCAGCAATAACAAGTAGCCTCTACAGTACTAAGTTTGGCCAAATTAGTACTATGTGCAGAAGCATATTTTGCATCAGTGCTAAGAGAACGGCGTAACCATCACTACTGGTAAGAGAACGGTGCAACCTGCATCAGTGCCAAGACAACGGTGCAACCTGCACCACTGCCAAAACAGCGGTGCAACCTACATCAGTGCCAAGAGAATGGTACAATCTACATCAGTGCCATTGTCGTGGGGTCTGTTAAAACCCGCGTTGCCTTGAGGCAAAGCGGGGATCGTCTCTTCAGCTCAGTGGTAACGTGCGCGCCTATGTAACGCGGTGGCCTGAGACTGAATCACGGCCAGACAAGTGTGATTAATTCGCTATGTTTCAGTCTGGTTATTACATTGGGTGGCAGCAGTGTGGGATTGGAGGCGAGGCTTGGAGGGCAATGACGTTGACAGCGTCTTAGTCCTTACATCCGGGGGGGTGCTGTCCTGTATGGTCCGCAGCACCCCCAGTGGTGGCCCCCAATGCTACGTTCCCACGTGTGTCCGAAACTCACCAGATAAATTAACAAGGGGAGAAAAGAGCCATGTAATGGGGTAAGCGTGCGCGCGTATGAAGTGCGAAAGCTTGACATCGAATCTCGGTCAGAACAGTGTGATTAATTGGTTGAGTTACACTATTGACATCACACCAAGACAACAGTGCAACCTGCATCAGTGCCATGAGAACGGTGCAACCTGCAACAGTGCCTAGAGAGTCCGTGCAAGCTGCATCAGTGCAAAGAGAACGGTGTAACCAAAACACTTTGCATTTTAGCTGTATGAATATAGTGTGCAGCACCATTTTGTTTTGTTTTTTAGTAAGTTCTGTCATGCTAATACATTGTGCAGAAGAAACAAGTTGGTTTGATACTAAAATTTCCTTTATTAATAAAATGTGGAGAAGCATCAAGTTGCTTTTTACAACGTTATGTCGTATTAATACAATAAGCGGCACCGACAACTATCTTTTTACAAAGATTTGCACTATTAATATAACATGCAGCACCAACAAGTTCCTTTTTACCAAGTTTTGCCATATTAATAAATTGTATAGAAGCATCATGTTGGTTTTTACTGTGGTTTGGCAGTACCAAGAGAACGGTGCAACCTGCATCAGTGCCATGAGAACGGTGCAACCTGTATCAGTGCCATGAGAACGGTGCAACCTGCATCAATGCTGTTGTTTATAATGGCACAGGTCATGGTAGCGGCTTTGTCGGCAGTGACCATGGGAAGGCTTATGGTGGAGGCTTTGGTTATTGTCGTTATGGCAGCAGTGAGTTTGGCTGTGGAAGTAAGGAAGTCACTAGAAATATTTCAATTCTAATTTACTGAACTGTATTGAGAATGGTTTGAACATAAGGGCAAAATAAGAGATGATTACTGCAGTTTCCACATGAGTAGCTAAACTACTAGAATAAGATAAGGATAGAAGAGAAGGAGAAGAAGGATAAGGAACATTGTACATCGTGAAAGATGCAGAGTTGAAGATGGTATGGTGGTGTGGAGAGAAATGGTGTAAATAATTTTCCTAACGCATCTCTACTTTCAGATTTCCACTGATTTCCAGGAGGGTGCTCCCACAGTGACTGCCGTCCCTCAAGTTTATTCTTAACAACACATTATGTGGAGTCCATATTGATATTGTAGATTTCTTTTTATTTTTTTGGAGGGGGGGAGATCTAGAAGGCTGGCATGCCGAGACCCTTCGAGATAGAGGCTCGAAATTTTCAGACTGCAGGCTTTTGGCTCATTTACTTTTTTCTTTTTTCCTAGCACTACTGCCGCACCAGCACCCTCTGGTATTTTTCAGTTTTTGCTTCCCAGCGTAGCCAGAGCTGCTGAATGGATTGCTTTGCGAATGTTGCAGTGTGTAGTGGTCAACATATACTAGTGCAGCAGCTGGGTATTGTTGCAGTGTGTAGTGATGTATACTAGTGCAGCAGCTGGGTATTGTTGCAGTGTGTAGTGGTGTATACTGGTGCACCTGGGTATTGTTGCAGTATGTAGTGGTGTATACTAGTGCAGCAGCTGGGTATTGTTGCAGTGTGTAGTGGTGTATACTAGTGCAGCGGCTGGGTATTGTTGCAGTGTGTAGTGGTGTATACTAGTGCACCTGGGTATTGTTGCAGTGTGTAGTGATGTATACTAGTGCACCTGGGTATTGTTGCAGTGTGTAGTGATGTATACTAGTGCAGCAGCTGGGTATTGTTGCAGTGTGTAGTGGTGTATACTAGTGCACCTGGGTATTGTTGCAGTGTGTAGTGATGTATACTAGTGCAGCAGCTGGGTATTGTTGCAGTGTGTAGTGGTGTATACTAGTGCAGCAGCTGGGTATTGTTGCAGTGTGTAGTGGTGTATACTAGTGCAGCAGCTGGGTATTGTTGCAGTGTGTAGTGGTGTATACTAGTGCACCTGGGTATTGTTGCAGTATGTAGTGGTGTATACTAGTGCACCTGGGTATTGTTGCAGTGTGTAGTGGTGTATACTAGTGCAGCGGCTGGGTATTGTTGCAGTGTGTAGTGATGTATACTAGTGCAGCGGCTGGGTATTGTTGCAGTGTGTAGTGGTGTATACTAGTGCAGCGGCTGGGTATTGTTGCAGTGTGTAGTGGTGTATACTAGTGCAGCTGGGTATTGTTGCAGTGTGTAGTGGTGTATACTGGTGCACCTGGGTATTGTTGCAATGTGTAGTGGTGTATACTAGTGCACCTGGGTATTGTTGCAGTGTGTAGTGGTGTATACTAGTGCAGCACCTGGGTATTGTTGCAGTGTGTAGTGGTGTATGCTAGTGCAGCACCTGGGTATTGTTGCAGTATGTAGTGGTGTATACTAGTGCAGCTGGGTATTGTTGCAGTGTGTAGTGGTGTATACTAGTGCAGCACCTGGGTATTGTTGCAGTGTGTAGTGGTGTATACTAGTGCACCTGGGTATTGTTGCAGTGTGTAGTGGTGTATACTAGTGCACCTGGGTATTGTTGCAGTGTGTAGTGGTTAACATATACTAGTGCACCTGGGTATTGATAATGAGATCCAACAATTACTTTCTCAGATATTGAAGAAAGTCAAAATTGCCGCCTCATGCCTGAAAGCGCTAAATCGGAAAGTATTTGGCTGATTTTAACCAAACTTGACAGAAATGTAGTGAGTCATGAGTGAACCTGATTTGCATAGTATGAATGACCTTGACCCTGATCTCAAGGTTATTCAGTACTATCTATCTATCTATTGCCAGACGCCATAATCCCGTAAGGGGTGGCCATTTGACTTTGAGTTATTTGTTTTACGGGGAGGGGCACTAACCCTCCACCAACCCACCTGTTGACACATAGGGAGCACGTACGGGTTGGCTATGTGGTTACTACCCAGCGTTGTAAATGGTTTCTTGGCTTACAGGAAACTATTTGGCTTGTCACTCAATGTAAAGCCACCTGAAAAGGAAAGAAAAGCAATAAGAAGTGACAGGAAAGATGGGAGAAATAGGAAGAGAGGAGGGCAGGCACAGAGAAAGAATGATAAAGGCTAAGGAAGAAGCAGGCAGCACTACATCAAGTGAGTGGGTGATGGTCGCCACCACCTACCACGACACCGCATAATATTAAAGTCATTTCCAGATTTAACTCAGTACTATAACTGCATGGTTAGTAAAATGCGTGAAGTTAATTGAATACATTATCTACTGATTTCTGAGCTTGTTAGTGACATAGAACTGTAACAAGAATATACTGGAAATACATTATTATTTTTTAGCCTATTGAGTTACTTGGTATAATAACAGCATTCCCTAAGAGTTGTATGTTCGATGTTAGGCCTCGAAAATGATATGACTAGAATTTTAAGAAGCAGAGTGATATTACGGCACTGTAACCGTGGATTTTGTAACCATTGGTCCTTTGAAAGTTATTGTATCTATGTAACTAGAGATTAAAAACTAAAATAATTGATTGAATGCTACTTTAGTACTATAACTGATATTAAAACCTGTCTGTATAAAAAGGATAGAAAGAAAATGGAATGCGAGGCCACCGTAACAGAAAACTGCATATAAATGAAGGGGTGTCTAAGTTATATACTATTTTGCGTATATTTCTAACGATCTATCTCTTTGTCTGTCTGTCTATCTATCTATCTGTCAATCAAATTATCTATCTATCTATCTATCTATCTATAGCCAGACGCCATAGTCCCGTAAGGAGTGGCCGTTTGTCTTTGAGTTAGTTTTTTTACGGGGAGGGGCACTAACCCTCCACCAACCCACTTGTTGACAAGTAGGGAACATATGGGTTGGTTATATGGTTACCACCCAGCGTTGTAAATGGCTTCCTGGTGCTTGTCACTCAATGTAAAGCCACCTGAAAAGAAAAGCAGAATAATAAGAAGTGACAGGAAAGATGGGAGAAACAGGAAGAGAGGACAGACACAGAAAAAGAATGACAAAGGGGAAGGAAGAAGTAGGAAGCACTACATCAAGTGAGTGGATGATCAAAGTCTAATGTATGTACTATATGTTTTTCTGCATTTTTTTCTATTATATGTAGTGATGGTTTCTTTGTACTGGTAGGCATTATAATATATATTTCTTCCATTTGCGTTTCACTGCCCCTCTTAACTCAAATGTACCTTCATGCTTGGCTCTCGGCGAAGGTGTTCTGTAGTGTTGGGTCTTGCGTTGAAGGGTAGCGTAAGTGAATAGAAATACTACTACTACTACACCTACTACTATATTACTATTACTACTACTACTACTATCACTACTAGTACTACCACCACTATTACTACTACTACTATTATTATTACTACTACTACAATATTACTATTACTACTACTACTACTATGACTACTAGTACTACCACCACTACTACCACTATCACTACTACCACTATCACTACTACTACTACTATTATTACTGCTACTACTACTATATTACTACTACTACTACCATTACAACCACTGCATTACTACTACTACCACTACTACTACTACTACCACTACTACCACTACTGCTATATTACTACTACTACTACTACTACTACTACTACTACTACTGCTACTACTACCACTACTACTACTACTACTACTATAATAATAATAAGAGAGAGAGAGAGAGAGAGAGAGAGAGAGAGAGAGAGAGAGAGAGAGAGAGAAGTAGGCCAGTAGTATCATAATGGCAAGATAAGCATTCAAAATAAATCGCCCAAACACCTGTTCCTTAGCGATTTATTTTCTTTATCACACACTGTTTGCTTATTTTATTACACCAAGGATGACAGGGTGGGGTCTCTCTCTCTCTCTCTCTCTCTCTCTCTCTCTCTCTCTCTCTCGGCGTAATGGCCAGAATTAATCGCATAAGTAGAGGCATTACGAAATCTTGAGCCAGTGAACACTCTCCATTCCCTCTGGCTGGAGAGAGAGAGAGAGAGAGAGAGAGAGAGAGAGAGAGAGAGAGAGAGAGAGAGAGAGAGAGAGAGAGAAATTGGGGAGAAGGAGGCGGTAGAGAGAGAAAAAGTTGGAGGGGGGAGGGAAGGAAAAAGAGAGTATTGCGTGCTTAGTTCGGTCTAATGACTCTCTCTCTCTCTCTCTCTCTCTCTCTCTCTCTCTCTCTCTACCATAATTTTCATATGAGGTTTAAATCATGTAGTTCAGAATTTCGGTTGATGGTGATGGTGGTGGTGATGATGATGATGATGAGAGAGAGAGGAAGTGACATGATAATGGATGTATAATAATAATAATAATAATAATAATAATAATAATAATAATACGGTAGTAGTAGTAATAATAATAATAATAATAATAATAATAATAATAATAATAAACCAGTAACAACAAACTCATAAATCCCACAGCTTTCAAGGCAGGAGAAAAGTGAATTAGAGAGAGAGAGCTAGTTTTAATCCGGCCTGTCAGGAAATAGGGTCATGCGGTGGGTGGGTGCGATGGTAAGCTGTTTAGTGTGTGCGTGACCTACCAAGCGTGACAAGGTGCGGTGCTCTCTCTCTCTCTCTCTCTCTCTCTCCCTCTCTCTCTCTCTCTCTCTCTCTCAGTTAGCAGCACTATAGTAGGCCACATCACCTATTTAATTGATTATATGGTTACCACCCAGCGTCGTAAATGGGTTTCTAGGTTACGGGAAACCATTTGGCTTGTCACTCAGTGTAGTGTCACCTGAAGTCGAAGGGAGAGTAAGAAACGTGGCTGGAAACTGAATGATCATGATGAAGAAATAGGTAGCACTACATCGAATGAGTGGATGATACTTGCCATCACCTACCACCAGGCCAAAGAAAAAGGATATAGTAATGATGATGGTGATGATGACGGTGGTGATGATGATGATGATTATGGTGATGATGATGATGATGATGATGATGATGATGATAATGGTGATGATGATGATGATGATGATGATGATGATGATGGTGGTGGTCATGGAGGTGGTGGTAGTGATGGTGATGATGGTGATGTTGAGGGTGATGATTGTGATGGTGATGATGATGATGATGATGATGATGGTGATGATGATGGTGATGATGATGATGATGATGGTGATGATGATGATGATGATGATTATGGTGATGATGATGATGATGATGATGATGATGATGATGATGATGATGGTGATGATGATGATGATGATGATGGTGATGATGATGATGATGATGATGGACACGCCAGATGGTCTTATGGTGTGAGGTGAAAGTTCCCACGCATACATCCATATCAATTTTTTTTTTTTATTTTTTTATCGTGTTTATTAACGTGCCTGATGATGATGATGATGATGATGATAATATTAAACTCCGCCATAATATCTCTCTGTCTATCTGTCTGTCTATCTATCTACAGCCAGACGCCATAATCCCATAAGGGGTGGCCGTTTGTCTTTGAGTTAGTTGTTTTACAGGGAGGGGCACTAACCCTCCACCAACCCACTTGTTGACACGTAGGGAACACGTACGGTTTGGTTATATGGTTACCACCCAGCGTTGTAAATGGTTTCCTGGCTTACAGGAAACCATTAGGCTTGTCACTCAATGTAAAGCCACCTGTAAAGGAAAGAAAAGCAATAAGAAGTGACAGGAAAGATGGGAGAAATAGGAAGAGAGGAGGACAGGCACAGAAAAAGAATGATAAAGGTGAAGGAAGAAGTAGGCAGCACTACATCAAGTGAGTGGATGATGGTGAGAAATAGGAGGAGAGGAGGAAAGACACAGAAAATGAATGATAAAGATGAAGGAAGAAGTAGGCAGCACTATATCAAGTGAGTGGATGATGGTGAGAAATAGGAAGAGAGGAGGGCAGACACAGAAAATGAATGATAAAGGTGAAGGAAGAAGTAGGCAGCACTACATCAAGTGAGTGGATGATGGTGAGAAATAGGAAGAGGACAGACACAGAAAAAGAATGATACAGGTGAAGGAAGAAGTAGGCAGCACTACATCAAGTGAGTGGATGATGCACCACCTACCACCACAATTTGCAGATTAATAAAAAAACAGATGAAGGGATTCTGGTGAGGCGTGTCTAATGTAATTACTGATTTAATGTAAGCATGATCAATGTATAAATCTATCTATCTACCTATCATTCTATCTGTCTATCTATCCATCTATCCAACTATCTATCTGTCTATATATCTATCTGTCTATCTATCTATCTATCTATCACAAGGGGGCGCCGGATCCCTACACGGTGTATGTACTGTACTGTACCTGTAGGAAGGCCCCACATAACCACCGGCTTACATGTGGTCGACGGGTCTGGTTGATCAAATAGACTTTGGTTAAGCAGCAACATCATCTAACCATCTTTATGCCTACACACACACACACACACACACACACACACACACACACACACACACACACACACACACACACGAACCATCAACTCATTACTGTTTACCAAACTTTCTATCGTGGAGTCATCAGCAGCTAACAGTCACGCAGTCAAACAGAGCAACAGTCAACAGGAGAGAAAGAATGGAACCCCGTAATCTCCCTAACACCTTTTCCTAAGCGATTTATTTCGATATACCATACTGCCCTATTCTGATACTCCTTCCTATATTGCCATACTCTGCATAAATAACGTACAGTCGTGGACATATATAATCACCTATTCTCCTGTACCCCGTGCCTCAGGCTGGCTCCTTTATGCGCGGCAAGTCACTGGAGTAAGAGGGGCTAGAGAGAGAAGGGAAGGTGGGTGGGGGGACGAGTGATGGTGAGGGGGTGAGGGAGTGGAGGGAGGGTAGGTAGGGGAGTGAGAATGAAATGCAATGTTGTGGCTACATAACGTTACTATTTTCTTTCATTCAGAGCGTCATACAAAGGAGTTACTATTCGGCAGATAAAGCTGCATTACGCCTTGTATAGCGGCGTCAGATAACAAGCTTCACATAGGTGGTGATATCAAGGACTGGCTCGTGAGAGAAATATACTGGCGTGACAGATTAAACAGTAGTACGGAGCCAGCGAGACTGTGTGGGACCAGACTGTCAACGCGTGGAAGCCAGAGAACGAGAGGACACGGGCCCGCCACCTCCAGCGCACTAAAGACGAGTAGGAGCTGTTCAGAGGAAACCAGCAAACCATCGACAACAGTGTTTCCCCGGTGCCGCGAAGCCTGCAAGAGGTTACTGAAGCAGGAAGCCACTGGACTACTTACTAAGGCATTCCTGGTTGCTTTGGCTTGAACGGTGTCGCTAAAGAAGGACCTAGATATTTTATGGGAGTGTGGGTAGGATTTTGTTTCATCAGTCACCATCATGTGACTACAGAGGGAGTGTACAGCAAGAGGATGACCATATTTACTGTGGACTCAGCCGCGTCAAATGTTGCATGTGGCACAGTATTTACATCCAAAATTTCATTACATGTAAGAGTAGAGGATGTTTCTTATATAAACAGTATGGAAGTTAAAGCCATCCAGATTCCATTGTGCGTCCGAAGTCAAGATACAGGGATAAACACAACTATCTGGCTCGGCACTAATGTTTGATCTGTCACGTCAGGATATTTCTCTCACGAGCCAGTCCTTGATATCACCACCTATCTAAGGCTTGTTATCCGGCGCCGCTATACAAGGTGTAATGCACCTTTATCCACCGAATAGTAACTCCTTTACATCATGCCCTGAATGAAAGAAAATGCGGAAATGACATGACCACCACATCGCTTTCCATTCTTCCTCCCCTACCTACCCCCCTCTCCTCCCTCACCCCTCCCTTACCCCACCCCCGCACCATCACTCGTCCCCCCACCCCCCTTCCCTTCTCTCTCTGGCCCCTCCCTCTCAGCCCCTCTTACTTCACTGTGACTTGCCGCGCATAAAGGAGCCAGCCTGAGGCACGGGGCACTGAAGGATGGGTAATTATTGATGATCACGACTGTACCAAAGGACAGGCGTGTAGTACCCGTCTAGCAACAAACTCTCATCCCTTCTCAGTCCAGTTCTGTAATGCAGGAGTTAACCGCTGCTCCCAGTCCTTCATGTATGCAACAGGTCAACTCTGGAACTGTCTTCCTCTGTCTGTATTCCTTCTGTCTATGACCTCCAGTCTTTCAAATGCAATGTGTCCAGGCATCTCGAAATGAACGGATCTTGAATTTGTCTCTGTTATGTTTTTGTTTTTTCTTGGAGGGAACAATTTGCGGACTCCAGGCCTTAGGTTCCTTCTTTCTTGCATTTAAAAAAAAATGGGCAGTCATTACTTTTCCTTTAGGTCCTCACGTCCAAAACTAAATCGCTAAGGAACAGACGCAAGGGAGTCGATGGTCCGTTCCCTTACGCGTTAACAGAGGTGAAACGGTAAATGTCCAAGAGGTGCCATTTGCTACAGTCGCTGAAGTGTGGTGTTACGGCCTAATCCAGCGTGACGTCATTGTTTTGGTTGCGTAGTTGCCATGGAAACGCCCTGCCCCTACAGTATATATATAGGGGAGATGGTAACAGGGACGTGTCAGTACTACGATTGCCCTCTTTGTTATCACTCCCCCCTCAAAATGGTGAGAAATATCCGTCTATAGCCAGACGCCTTGATCCCTTATACGGGGTGGCCACAAACAAATCGCCTCCACGTCACCCTGTCCCCCGCCATTTCACTGCCCTGCTCCCAATTCACACCCCTCCTCTCTCATATACCTCTCCACTCCATCCCCGCATCTCATCCTTGGCCTTCCCTCCCTCTCTCCCCTTCCACCCCACTCACATAGACTCTCCTCGTCAGTCTCGGCGAGAAATATATAGCAAGGAAATCTGTCTATCCATCTATCTGTCTATCTTTCAGTATCTCTGTCTATGTCTTTGTCTATCTATCCGTCTTCTTTCCTGTCTATCTATCTATTTATCTATCTCTTCCTGTCAGTCTCTATATCTTTGTCTATCTATCCACCTGTCTACCTGCCTCTATCAATCTATCTATCTATCTATCTATATCTTTGTCTATTTATCTATCTGCCTATCTGCATTTATCTATTACTATCTGCGTATCTATCTATCAGTCAATTTATCTATCTGCCTGTCTATCTATATCATTATCTATCTCTATCTACCTGCCCATCCATCTATCTATCTGTTTATCTATCTATTTTTTGAGATGGTAAGGATATGGAAGGATTAGTTTGTTATTGATCCTTGTACATTATTATAATTCAGATTTAGAGCATCGTAGTTCTTGTTGGATGAAGGTAGATAGATAGATAGATAGATAGATAGAGCTTAAGAGTGTCAGTACCATCAACCACCTATCCCTTTATGGTCGGGACAAGTCGATTATTTTATTCCATTTAACACCTGATGTTTGTGTTTAGTGAGGTGAGTCATGGGCACCCGAGGATTGTTATTTTTGTTATTAAAGCTTCCCTCATCTCTGTGGGAAGTTTTATTATTATTGTCTATATTATTATTATGATTTATATTAAAACTGTGATATTTCAGCGGCCATTTGGCCCAGAGCCTTGCCACTGTGTCAACTCAGTGGGCCAGGTGTCGCTTCTTTTGGCCAAATATGGCGGCACTTGGTGCACCGGATCTGCGGATATTGTCCACAACAGACAAGGGAGTCAGCCACGCTGACTCAAGAACCGCTTAAGCTGGCCAGCTGACATTTGCCTACAATACAGCCTTAAGGCGGACGCAGTGCGGAAAGGAGTCTGGTGCCAATCGCTGGAGTATTCTCTGAGATCGCCTAGGGTCAAAAATTGGCACTTTTGCCGCTATTCCGGATGTCAGCTAATTTTCCCTGAAGGCTTAAAGCTGCAGCAGCAAACTTGGTGGACTTATAGACTGTGATGACCTAAGGTGACCTGCACAAGATCAGTGACCTTGACCTCAAGGTGAAGGCTTAAAGCTGCAGCAGCAAACTTGGTGGACTTATAGACTGTGATGACCTAAGGTGACCTGCACAAGATCAGTGACCTTGACCTCAAGGTGAAGGCTTAAAGCTGCAGCAGCAAACTTGGTGGACTTATAGACTGTGATGACCTAAGGTGACATGCACAAGATCAGTGACCTTGACCTCAAGGTGAAGGCTTAAAGCTATTATTATTATTATTATTATTATTATTATTATTACTACTACTACTACTACTACTACTACCACCACCACCACCACCACCACTAACCACACCATTTCCCCCAGCGTGTGGCAGTGGTCGCCGTGTTGGTGATGGTTGGGTTGGCAGCCGTGGCCATGGCAGACCCAGGCTATGGTTATGGGAAAGGACATGGTGGCTATGGAAAAGGACATGGTGGAGGCCACGGGCATGGTGGAGGATATGGAAAGGGACATGGAGGCTATGGTAAAGGACATGGTGGCTATGGAAAAGGGCATGGTGGAGGCTACGGACATGGTGGCTATGGGAAGGGACATGGTGGCGGCTACGGACATGGTGGCTATGGGAAGGGACATGGTGGCGGCTACGGACATGGTGGCTATGGGAAGGGACATGGTGGCGGCTACGGACATGGTGGCTATGGGAAGGGACATGGTGGCGGCTACGGACATGGTGGCTATGGGAAAGGACATGGTGGCGGCTACGGACATGGTCATGGTGGCTATGGTGGTAAGTATTCGAAAAACCAGTTTGTATATGTATGCAGACTTACCCCAAAATTTCAAAAAATGTCCTTACGTAAAAAAAAAAATCTATATATAAAAAAAATAATAGAAAATGCTTAAGTAATTCTATAAGTAAAATAATTGATTTAAAAATGCTTAAAAATATCTATAATAATTAGTTTGAAAATTCGTAAAAATCAAAATTAAAAGAAAAATAATAAAACAATGTGTAAAAGATTGTATGAAATTTTAAAAAGTTATATAAAAATGTGTAAAAAATCCAAAAATGGGTAAAAATTGCCAAAAAAAAGTTGCCAAAAAAAGTTGCCAAAAAAAGTTGCCAAAAAAAGTTGCCAAAAAAAAGTTGCCAAAAAAAAGTTGCCAAAAAAAAAAGTTGCCAAAAAAAAGTTGCCAAAAACTTACCAAAAAAAAAAGTTGCCAAAAAAAAGTTGTCATAAAAGGTTGCCAAAAAAAGTTGCCAAAAAAAGTTGCCAAAAAAAGTTGTCATAAAAGGTTGCCAAAAAAAAAGTTGCCAAAAAAAGTTGCCAAAAACTTACCAAAAAAAAAGTTGCCAAAAAAAGTTGTCATAAAAGGTTGCCAAAAAAAAAAAGTTGCCAAAAAAAGTTGTCATAAAAGGTTGCCAAAAAAAAGTTGCCAAAATAAGTTACCTATATAAAGTTGCCAAAAAAAAGTTGCCAAAAAAAAGTTGCCCAAAAAAGTTGCCCAAAAAAAGTTGTCATAAAAGGTTGCCAAAAAAAAAGTTGCCAAAAAAAGTTGCCAAAATAAGTTGCCTATATAAAGTTGCCAAAAAAAGTTGCCAAAAAAAAGTTGCCAAAATAAGTTGCCTATATAAAGTTGCCAATAAAAGTTGCCTATATAAATTTGCCTATAGAAAGTTGCTAAAAAAAAAAGTTGCCTATATAAAGTTGACAAAAAAAAAAATTGCCAAAAAAAGTTGCCAAAAAAAGTTGCCAAAAAAAGTTGCCAAAAAAAGTTGCCAAAAAAAAATTGCCAAAAAAAGTTGCCAAAAAAAAATTGCCAAAAAAAGTTGCCAAAAAAAAGTTGCCAAAAAAAGTTGCCAAAAAAAAGTTGCCAAAAAAAGTTGCCAAAAAAAATTGCCAAAAAAAGTTGCCAAAAAAAGTTGCCAAAAAAAGTTGCCAAAAAAAGTTGCCAAAAAAAAATTGCCAAAAAAAGTTGCCAAAAAAAAGTTGCCAAAAAAAGTTGCCAAAAAAAAGTTGCCAAAAAAGGTGCCTATAAATTAACAAAAATGAAAAAATAAATGATTTAAAATTTTCCTATAATTAAATGATAAATAATAATAACCAATTTATTTTTCGTTTACAGGTTACCACTGAGGCGAGGGAAAGCGCTAATCTGTGTGTGTGTGTGTGTGTGTGTGTGTGTGTGTGTGTGTGTGTGTGTGTGTGTGTGTGTAAGAACCGCTATTTACACACATACATACATACATACAAACAGTACATACATACATATACCTACCTACCTACATACATACATACATAAAGACACGGAAAAACACACATACATACTCAAAAATACACATACACAAACATACACATACATACGAAAAACACAGACAAAAAACACACACACACATATACATACACATCTGAGAGAGAGAGAGAGAGAGAGAGAGAGAGAGAGAGAGAGAGAGAGAGAGAGAGAGAGAGAGAGAGAATTTTGTCACGGTGTGCAGTTTGTCGAGTCATTCTCTCCTTTCCTTCATGGACCACCTCTCTCTCTCTCTCTCTCTCTCTCTCTCTCTCTCTCTCTCTCTCTCTCTCTCTCTCTCTCTCTCCCACACACACACACACACACACACAATTCCAATACAAATAAATATATAAAAAATAATTTCTTTTATTAACCCATAAAAAGTTACCATTTACTACGTTTGTGAAGCTCCCTAACACCTTTTCCTAAGCGATTTATTTTGCCTATTACACCTTACTGCCCATCTCCGTATTGTATGTCTAACATCGCCATACTCTGCATAGGTTACGTGCAAAAGGAAATTAACCAGCCATATCCAAAAATAAATCGCTAAGGAAGAGGTGTTAGGGAGAATACAGGTCATACATAGCGCCCCACTCACCTGATATCTTGTGGGGGTGGCTCAGTTTGCGGGTGTGGGCGTGGGTGTGGCAGTGGGAGTAGGAAATGAATAAGTGATGCAGGATAGACACTGATAACGCTGACTGAATGGTACACGCAACTACTACTACTACTACCACTACTACTACTATTATTATTATTATTATTATTATTATTATGGAAATGAGTTATTTAAGAGGAGCCTGTGGAGTCACATGGAGAGACAGGCTGACAAATGACGATATAAAGGAGCGTTGTGGTGTGGATGTGGATGTGATAGGAAGCGTTATGAGGAACACACTGAGGTGGTTTGGCCATGTGGAGAGGATGGAGGGTGAAAGACTGACGAGGAGAGTATGTGAGTGAGGTGGAGGGGGGAAGAGGGAGAGGGAGGTCGAGGATGAGATGGAGGGATGGAGTGGAGAGGTATATGAGAGAGGGGGATGTGAGTTGGGAGCAGGGCAGTGAAATGGCGGGGGACTGGGCGACGTGCAGGCGATTTGTTTTTGGCCACCCCCTACCGGATTAAGGCGTCTGGCAATAGATAGGTAGATAGATTATTATTATTATTATTATTATTTTTATTATTATTATTATTATTAAAATATGTGAGGCTGGTCACTCTCATCTTGCTGTAAATGTCAGGACCAACTTGCCTAGCCCCGGCCTCCTACGCTCCTCATGGGGCAACGTAGGATTGGATGACGGATGGTTGGATGGATTATTATTATTATTATTATTATTATTATTACTGCTACTACTACTAGTACAAGGAATGAAGGTCTTTTCATGTGTCATAAGACGCATCCTAACACCTCTTCCTTAGCGATTTATTATGCATGGTGTACCTTAACATCCCTTATAAATATGACCTACATATGATACTAGTCATAAAGAAGTGCTATGGAAGGGATGAAGAGCCGTAGTATTGTCTTTTTCTGTCACTGAGCTACGTGAAATAAGCTGCAAATGGACGAAAATCTGGGCCAAGTTGAGGTGAAGGAGTATAGATGTGATTTTCCGCAATTACTTGTCTCTGTGTAATTTTTTTTTTTAGCCTAGTCGGTTTAATAAAGATGCTTAATTATTCTTTATTATTAAATTTATTAGTGGGTGTGTTAATTAATCTATATATAGTAAGGAAATAGAGATACATAGATATTTTTGATATTTTATTTGTTTTCGAAAATTGGTCTTGTCAAGGTTGCTCTCCTTATCTGTGGAAGAGGCGAGAGATTAGGTGGTATTAATATATTGTAAATAATAATAATAATAATGATAATAATAATAATAGGTTAACACTAACCCTCATATTACAATCCGTTGGCCCCAAGCACGCCAACGGCTGTGCTGACCAACCATCTGCTACTACATTTATTAGTTTATTTTTATAAACATTGTTAATAAAGACATTAAACTATTGGAGTGGCTGGTCTATGCGACTCGACCACTGTAGCTTCGTAATCCATACCCGCCAGAGAGACAGGCCTGAGGGCTGATGATCTTGTGCCCCTGAGACATAGCAGAGCAGACCTCACCAGGGAGGACAGTCGACATCTCATCCAGGCCATAACAGAACTGTGCAGTTCACACTTCTCAGAAAGAACCTCTGCCAGTCTTGAGTAGAATCTCACTGCCTCTGGACCCATCCCTCCTGATGTTGTGAACTAAAGGGTCCACGTGTTGGATCCTTTCTTGTTAGTTTCTGCTTTTTTCTTGTTCATTCCTTGTGTGCAGCCTCGAGACACAGTTCACGATGACATGCTGCCGTGGGATCAAATATCCTAATGTTGAAGAAATTCCTCTGCCCACGTGTCCACAAACCTGGAGCACTGACATTCACTCTTGCATCATTTGATGTGTTTGCTGTTCTGTGGGTGAAGTGCTCGCTGTCCAGGGGTAGCAGAGCTACCTCTGTGGTGACATCATGGCATATTTCCTGCAGCAGTTTGGCAGTGAAGTCGCGTACTTCATTGTGTCGAATTCACACAAAGCTTCCTTTCTTGCAAACCATTGCATGGTTTGCATCAAAGACAGTGCCACAGGCACAGTGTTGAGGCAGGTTCTCTATTGGCCACCCATATCTCAAGGCTATGGCATCAATAAATTCTTGTTTGTTGAAGTGCAAGCCTTTTACCTTGAGAGGCAGGGTTGTCAGCCAGTTCGATGCCCCAACCTCCTGTGCCATTTCAACTCTTCTGCACTGGTCTGGTGTTAGATGTTCAATTTTGTGCTGCAGCTGGTTCTTTTGTCTTGTCTCTCGCTCTTTGCTTATCTGTGTCATTATGTCTTTCTGCCTTTAGTGGTCAGTCTCACTCGTCTCAGCCTGGGCATTACTGCTACTACTATTACTACTATTACTATACCACCACTACTACAACGAGTATTACTACTGTATCGTTACGTCCCCGTCCCACACTGCCACAGGCTCCAACAGCAGTAGTTCAGTATAGGAAGGAGTTTGCTCAGTGATTTGTTCTTCCTAGAGGCAGCCTTTCAGTGTACAACAGCACAGAGAGGCACAGGCGTTGTAAATAAACACTGGCTTCTTAAGTTCACTGTCCTTATTTTCCAGATTATTACACTTAATGCTTGCCATCTTCTCTTCTCTATTTTCACAAGCACCGAGGATACAATCTTCACTACAGGTAATTACACTATGCTTGCGAACTACACTGCACTGTTTTCACAAGCACCGAAGAAATACTAAATTCACTAACTGCACTGACACTGAACTACACTCAAACTTAATTGAAAACTGACTGAAACAGCTCTAGTCTCTTCCCCATCCTTATATAAGCTTCCTATATTCTGGAGAACTCTACGCCTCACAGTTCTCATGTACTCCAGAGAGAGTGACAGTTACAACCGTTACCAATTCGGAGACATCCAAAACATGCCAGAGTTTACTTACATTACATAACATTATATTATTTAGATACAAACTTAAATTGAATTACATAATTTAACAGGCAATCTCGTAAGTAAAACATTATTGAGAAAAAGAGCACAAAAATTAATGTACAACTTACCAAAAAAATCGCTCAAAAACAGCAGGATAAATGGCAACTCTGACACGTAGAAATGTCACGAATTCTCCAGCACAATCCCATTTCTCAACACTATTATTATTATTATTATTATTATTATTATTATTATTACTATTATTATTATTATTATTATTTAACTCTCACCTTAACCTCCATAGCCCTTGCCGCCACCATGTCCACCTCCATAGCCACCACCATGTCCGCCACCATAGCCGCCGCCGTGGCCCCCACCATAGCCGCCATGTCCACCACCATAGCCACCACCATGGCCACCATGTCCGCCACCATAGCCACCACCGTGACCACCACCATAGCCACCATGACCACCACCATAGCCACCACCATGACCACCACCATAGCCACCACCATGTCCACCACCATAGCCACCACCATGTCCACCACCATAGCCGCCATGTCCGCCACCATATCCACCACCATGGCCGCCACCATAGCCACCACCATGTCCACCACCATAGCCGCCATGTCCCCCACCATAGCCACCACCATGTCCGCCACCATAGCCACCACCATGTCCGCCACCATAGCCACCGTGACCACCACCATACCCGCCACCATGTCCACCACCATACCCGCCATGTCCCCCACCATGTCCACGATGGTAGCCAGGTTCAGGAGTGGCCATAATTGCAGCGGCCAGCACCATGAGAGAGAGAACGGCCAGGGTCTGAAAGATAAAAGATATTAGAGAGAGAGAGAGAGAGAGAGAGAGAGAGAGAGAGAAATTCCGTAACACAGGCTAATAATTAAGCTGACAAATCATAAACTGTAAGAGAGAGAGAGAGAGAGATTCCATAATACAAACAATAAATTTAGTTGACCAATTATAGAATGTGAGATAGATAGATAGATAGATAGATAGATAGATAGAGAGAGAGAGAGAGAGAGACCTACAATTAAGAGAACAATGTGTATTTTTGGCGTGATGACCAACATACTGCAATAAAATGTGCAATAAAACCCAGCAATGGACACACCCTCACCCACACCTGCAACACCGTGCAATTGCAAGAGGTAAATCTTTCATACCTGGATAAGGGAGACTTTATTATTATTATTATTATTATTTATTATTTTTATTTAATTATTTATAGTATTATTAATTTTATCTTTATTGTCATTATTCTTATTATTTTTTTATTTATAGTATTTTTTATCTATTATTATTTTTATCATTATTATTTTTTTTAAAGGTAGTTTTTATTATTATTTTTGTCATTATTATTTTTATTTATTTTTGTCATTTTTTATTATTATTTTTGTCATTATTATTTTTATTTATTATTTTTGTCATATTTTATTATTTTTGTCATTATTATTTTTATTTATTTTTATATTTGTCATTTTTTATTATTATTTTTGTCATTATTATTTTTTATTTATTTTTATTTTTATCATTTTTTATTATTTTTGTCATTATTATTTTTTATTTATTATTTTTGTCATTTTTTATTATTATTTTTGTCATTATTTTTTATTTATTTTTATTTTTATCATTTTTTATTATTATTTTTGTCATTATTTATTATTTATTTTTATTTTTGTCATTTTTAATTAATATTTTTGTCATTATTATTTTTTATTTATTTTTATTTTTGTCATTTTTTATTATTATTTTTGTCATTATTATTTTTATTTATTTTTATTTTTATAATTTTTTATTATTTTTGTCATTATTATTTTTATTTATTTTTATTTTTGTCATTATTTTTTTTTTTAATTTGTTGTTATTGTATTTTTTATTTTCATTTATTGTGATTATTATTTTTATTATTATTATTATTATTATTTATATTCTTATTTATTTTTAATTATTTTTAGCCATCATTATACTGTTATTGTTTTATTAATCTTTTTTTTTATTTGTTTTTATCTATTGTCATTATTATTGTATTTATTTATGAGTTTATTATTCATTTTAATTAATTCAAATCTCGTCATATTTATAGTTTTATCATATATTTATTTCTTGTCATTTATTTTCAATTTATTTCTTATTTAATCTTATTTCATTACATTTTT
>NC_136984.1:312500-320000 GCF_032717465.1 Coenobita brevimanus | reverse complement strand
TCATCTTTCAATTACACTGAGGACTGAGGTAGGATTGGGAGCATCACTGATTATTCTCTCTCTCTCTCTCTCTCTCTCTCTCTCTCTCTCTCTCTCTCTCTCTCTCTCTCTCAATCTATCTGTCTATCTATCTTATCTATGTCTATCTGTTTATCCATCCGTTTCTATCTGTCTATCTATCTATCTCAGTCTACCTCTCCGTCTACCTGTCTGTATGGTAGGTGGGGACGCTCACCATCCACTCACTCGATGTAGTGCTGCTCTCGGGTACCTGTCGTTGCCTCTCTTCCTTCCCTCTTGCCATCCTTCTTCTTCAGTCTTCTACAGCGTCAAATAATGTTTATAATGGCGGCAATATTTACACACCTTTGTCAGCTACCAGTAAGGCATTTGATACGGTAAATTACTTAGTCGTTTCGTGTACTGATAGACGGAAATGTAAGTCCATTTTATATATGTTATTCAGCGTTAAAAGTGGAACGATGTACACTGAATTCTCTACTGTAACTAACGGTGTCAATCATTCAATCAATTACTTCCTGTGGCACCTCGCGGGATGCATAGGGCCTCGATGAACTCTCTCCACCAATATTTGTCTCTTGCCATCTCGTTCAGGTCCCACCAACACTCCTCTCCTGCTGCTCTTTTCATTGTCCTCAGCCAGGTTTCCCTCGGCCTACCTCTGCCTCTTCTTCCTCTAGCAGTCCACTCTGGCACATCCTACTGCCTTCTTTTCTGTATATGTGCCCCAGCCATTCCCTCGGCCTACCTCTGCCTCTTCTTCCTCTAGCAGTCCACTCTTGGCGTGAAGCAAGGGGAAGTAATATCCCCAGTCCTATTTTGTTATATATGGATGGTTTATTCAAGAGACTTAAGTGATAGTGGTAGTGGCTGTTACATGGGTATTATCTGTGAAGGAGCTTTTGCCTATGCAGATGAATTGACCTTAATGTCACCAAGTATGGCTGGTCTTCATCTATCTATCTATCTATCTATTGCCAGACGCCTCAATCCCGTTTGGGGTGGCCACAAACAAATCGCCTCCAAGTCGCCCTGTCCCCCGCCATCTCACTGCCCTGCTCCCAACTCACACCCCCCTCCCTCATATACCTCTCCACCCCATCCCTCCATCTCATCCTCGGCCTCCCCCTCCCTCTTCCCCCCTCCACCTCACTCACATACACTCTCTTCGTCAGTCTTTCACCCTCCATCCTCTCCACGTAATATCTAAAATTTGCGTTGATTATGCTTCAGAGTATCAAGTCATTTTTCATGCTAAGAAGAGCCAGGTTAGTATTTTTCAATCAACAAATTCATCTACCAAATCCATTTACCTTTATCATTAATAATAAATTAATGTTGTACGGGAGGCCTTACACCTTGGTCATAGACACATCGAATATATATGACTGTGAGGCTGGTAAACGCACGGAGGATGTAAATCGTCAATGTAATTTATTAATGGCTTATTTTAGGTATGCCAGTTCCTATATAATAATTTATCTGTCTCACAAATACTTCACTAGGGCGCTCAGATTATGTCATTACTTGTATCGATGATGTTTGTAAGGCATGACGCGGTGCCATAAGGAAGTTGTGGAGATTACCTTGGACCACACACTGCCATGGTCTGCCCCGCTTTGGGTGTATGGAACCAAAGTGGTGGCATGAAAAAAGAGGCATTGCCTTTGTTGATATGGCTATGAACACCTGTAATATCACCGTAAAGACTATTCCACACATGAACCTCTATGACACCTACTCTATAATGGCTGCGTTAAGTCTATCATTGGTAGTAGTAGTACCGTAGTAGTAGTAGTAGTGGTAGTGACAGCAGTAGGACCAGTGGTAGTAAAGGGGGACCAAGGTAAGAATCACACGCACAGATTTCATCATATTCTTGTTTTATTGAATTGACACAGGAACAGAAATGCAGCATAAGCAATAAACCACATCACACCAGCCTTCCTCTTCAGCCTTCACTTCTGTCCTTATTACTGATCTGAAAAATAATGGAGTTATTATTAGTGGAGGATTGGTGGTTTTATTGTGTGTATGTGTGTGTGTGTGTGTGTGTGTGTGTTTTGATGATAGGTGATGAGTGAAATTACTACTACTACTACTACTACTACTACTACTACTGCTACTACTACTACTACTACTACTGCTACTACTACTACTAGGATACTTTTCACATAGCTCATTGACATACGACAGTACTACGGCTCTACATCCTTTCCATAGCACTTCTTCGTGACTAGCATCATATTCTAGTGTTAATCTATTGTTACAACTCAGCATTCAAGATGGAGAGATGGCAATTTTAGGCCAAGTTAGAGTAAAAAGAGTATAGCACTTCTTCGTGACTAGCACTTCTTTAGGCCAAGTTAGAGTAAAAGGAGGAAAATAACTCGGAATCTACGTGCCTTCGGATATCCGCAAACACCTTTACTTGAGTGATTTATTTTGCACATTACACCTCGAGGAAACGTTAAGGAGAGGATGGAGAGTGAGAGACTGACGAGGAGAGTATGTGAGTGAGGTGGAGGGAGGGGTGAGGGAGGGGGATGCCAAGGATGAGATGGAGGGATGGAGTGGAGAGGTATATGAGAGAGGGGGGTGTGAGCTGGGAGCAGGGCAGTGAAATGGCGGGGGACAGGGCGACATGGAGGCGATTTGTTTGTGGCCACCCCTTACGGGATTAAGGCGTCTGGCAATAGATAGACAAATTGAAACGTCAAGGTGTAAGAAGCAAAATAAATCACTGAGGAAAGGGTGCTACGGAGCCTCCTGTGACCTAGAATATAGCAATTTAATAAGATGCTAGTCACGAAGAAGTGCTATAGAAAACATGGACCGTCTCTCCTTACAACTGAACTACGTGAAGTGAATTGAAAAGGATCGATAATATGAATATCGTTTTTGAGTATTATTATTATTATTATTATTATTATTATTTTGAAGTAAGAGTAAGGGAACTCTACGCCTTTCACTTTAACTTGCCCTAAAATTGCCACCTAAAATGATGCTAGTCACGAAGAAGTGCAATGGAAAGGATGTGGAGCCGTAGTATTGTCTTTTTCGGCCACTGAGCTGCGTGAAATAAGCTGCAAAAGGACGAAAATCTGGGCCAAGTTAAGGTGAAAAGAGTATAGCCAATTTCAAAGAAGCTGAAAAAGCCAGAATCTGCACCATACCCACCATAGCCACTACCATACCCACCACACCCTGCACCATACCCACTACCATACCCACCACACCCTGCACCATAGCCACTACCATACCCACCATACCCTGCACCATAGCCACTACCATACCCAGCATACCCTGCACCATAGCCACTACCATACCCACCATACCCTGCACCATAGCCACTACCATACCCACCATACCCTGCACCATAGCCACTACCATACCCACCATACCCTGCACCATAGCCACTACCATACCCACCATACCCTGCACCATAGCCACTACCATACCCACCACCATAATCACTCACCTCTCATCGCCCGTAGCCATGGTGACCCCCACGATGTCCACCACCATAGCCACCACCATAGCCACCATGACCACGTCCCCCATGGCCACGTCCGCCACCATAGCCGCCACCATGACCCCTACCACGATGGCCTGGGTCTGGCATGGGGGTGGCCAGGGCAGCAGCCAGCATCAGGACCACGCAAAAGATGGAGAAGAACTGAAAGGAAGAATAGGAGGGATTGAATGGAGTGCTACACTACTCTAAGGGTTTTAAAATATCATTAACACATTACATAATAGCTATCTCTATCTATCTATATACCTAGGCTGTTTCCCCCAAGGAAAGGGAGGTAGCCGAGACAGGACGACACACTCCCCATTTACTCATCCATTCAAACGCAATCATTCGCATCTTAGCCCCAAAGGGGAGAACGGACAGATCCTCACCGCACCACACCGCACAAGGGTCAACTGCGCAATGCAATCAGTGACATCCGCAGCAGGGCCCGACAGCAGAACTGGTTTACCCCTGCCACATCATAACAGACCCATCCCCTTACCCGCACGTGACATAATAGCAAGTAACGTATTTATGTAACTGAAAGGAAGAATGGGAGGGATTGAATAGACTAATACACTACTCTAAGGACTCTAATGTATCATAACACATTACATAATAGCTATACTCAGTTTTTTTTTAAAGTGAGGCGAAGATGCACTTGGCAGGTTGGTGATGGCTGAATGCAACATGTCAGAATAACATTTACTAACCCAAATTTTCCCCCTCAGATATATATAGTCAATTAATAATCCTGACGAGTAAAGAGATTATGAAGTACTGTCGCATCCAGCCAATCGTCACCAACCTGTCAAGTGCATCTTCGCCTCGATTTAAAAAAACTGAATATAGTAACGTTTAGAGGTTAGATGATAGTTATGTCTAAGCGAGAAGGCTAGAGGAAAATTAACTTTAGTACATTCTGAGTTAGGAATTCCACACACAGCTAAATGTCACGCTGGATGGACAGACCCCAGGCTCGGCAAGGTTCCACACACCCGTCACTTTACACGAGACACAACCAGTCACACACAGGAGAAATGGGAGAGACAGGGCAGAAGGGGTGTTGGAGAGAAGAGGCACGGCGAGAAGAGGATGGAGCGCACGGGGTTAAATTGCTCTCACCTCTGTACTACTCTTGTGCGATACTATTCCTCACCTCAGTACTACTCTTGAAATATTCCCTTTGAAGACAATAAACTGCGATCAAACCCCAGACTCATCTATATCTTTCTCCCGCCATCTACTACAAATATTACTACTACTACAACGAACATTTTCTGCTTTCGTGAAATTCCTACAAATCATTACACTGTTACAATAGCTCAGCGAAGACTACAGTATATTTACAATTACGATACATTATACTACTACTACTACTAGTGCTGCTGCTGCTACTACTACTACTACTACTAATGATATTATTATTATTATTACTACTACTACTGCTACTGCTACTTCTACTATTCTACTGTTACTGCTACTACTACTATTACTGCTGCTGCTGCTACTACGACTACTACTACTACTACTACTACTATTATTATTACTACTACTACTACTACTACTAATGCTAATACTGCAACTACTATTCTGCTACTACTACTTCTACTACTACTGCTGCTACTACTACTACTGCTACTACTACTATAGCTCCCAGCATCAGGATCACGCAGAACAATAGATTCAACCCCAGAATATGATGCTAGTCACGAAGAAGTGCTATGGAAGGGAGAGCCATAGCATTGTCTTTTTCTGCCACTGAGCTACGTGAAATAAGCTGCAAAAGGACGAAAATCTGGACCAAGTTGAGGTGAATGGACTAACGCGTGGGAGGGGGTGGCCGAGTCGCTAGAGAGGCGTCCTGCTGTCTTAATGTACCCAGGTTCAGTTCCTGGCTGGGGCAGGGAACAGTTTAAGATTTGAATTTCGTTACAGCATCCTTTCCTGATGTACCAGAAGACCCGCCGATATGTATAAATAATAATAATAATAATAATAATAATAATAACCCCACTAAGACCGCTACACCAGTCCTGTACGAGACAGCCCTAGCATGTATTCAGTATGGACGGTGGGTGTTAGCGCCGAAGTGGTGACATGTGAAGGTGTGCGGTATTGTTTTTGCGTATGGGAAATGACTATCTATACTCTTTTCACCTTAACTTGGCCCAGATATTCGTCCTTTTGAAGCTTATTGCACGTATCTTAGTGACAACTACATTCTTTCCATGGCACTTCTTCGTGACTAGCATCATAATTCACTATTGTGTTGCTGCAGCTTAGTACAGTTATCGAAATGAAGAGATGACAATTTTAGACCAAGTTAAAGTGAAAGGAGTGTAGTATGTTCTGTTATACGTAATAATAATAATAATAATAATAATAATAATAATAATAATAGTAGTAGTAATAGTAGTAGTAGTAATTATAATAATAATAATAATAATAAATAATAATAATAATAATAATAAATAAATAAGTGGTAGGGCGCCTGACTCAAGACCGAAGGATCAAGAGTTCGTGCCCCACCCAGGTAGTCACCCTGCTGGGAAAGGTAGCGCTCTCCCGTCACCTAGCTGGTTGTAGCAGCCGTGGCTCAGTGGGTTAGAGCGCTCTGACAGAAGGGTGGGAGGTTGGAGTCCACCCAAGGGTCACTGGTAGGCATCAGGAAGGGCATCCGGTCATAAAGTGCTACACGCTCCAAACCTAAGTCCTCTACTCAGGGGCAACGCCTTAGCCCTTAACGGAAAAAGGGCACACGGCGTAAAACTCAAATAATAATAATAATAATAATAATAATGATAATAATATTAATGTAAATAGCACGCAGAGAATGCATACCTCCGCCAACGCCTAGACCAGACAACACAGATCGCCACCAAAATTTAACCAACCTTTCCTTGGCCCATGGCCCACATATCCACAAAATATAAACGAAATCCATCAATTACTTTTTGAGAAATCTTGTGAACACCCCCCCAAAAAAAAAAAAAAACTCCTGGATCCTCATATAGATTCGGATTCTCCTCAAAATCTTCTCAACTATTCCTTGGCCAGTGGGCTACCCCTCAAGAAATTTTCATCGAAATTCTATTGTAACTTTTTTAGATATTTTATGGACAAACAGACAGACACAGGTGATCACATAACCTCTGCCCATCATTTTTGGCGAGGTAGTAGCAGTATTAGTATTAGTGGTAGTAGTAGTAGTAATAATGATAATAATAATAATAATAGTAATAATAATCGTACACTTTATCGTTACGTGTTACTAAAAGATTATGCATTTTTAGCGGTGTCTGGAAATCACTGGCCACTGAATGCTGAGGTTTGAAGTTAAAAATCGTATCTAACAATAAAGAGTTTTTAGAACAATATGAGCGCTTTGTTACCAATAAAAGTCGCTGCAAAAATTATTATACTCACAATCTTAGCCATTATAATTGAGGTTTGAAATATTACTGCTTTCCATTCAAGCATCTCTGCTATTTAAACCCGCCGGGGGGGAAATGGCGCTTTCTGGCAACTCTCGCGCGCGGATCAAAACATTAGGTTGAACGTCAAACACTTCAGCAATTTCCCGCGCATTATTCTTCTTTTCCAATCTCATTTCAACAATGGAACTGGAACGGAGAGCAAATTTGGGTCTGGGAAATCCATGGGGCACAATAGTAAATGATAGACAGAAAAGATGGCGTCATGATTTATTATTAGTAGCAGTATTATTATTGTTTTTTAGAGCAAGCAGGGGCAACGAACCAGAACATTGTTATTTCATTTAATGGCGAGTTTTTTTGTATTTATATTTTATTCACATTTACCTTGCTTAGAGAGAGAGAGAGAGAGAGAGAGAGAGAGAGAGAGAGAGAGAGAGAGATGCTTCTTTTACTCAAAATGTGAATACTCTTTACATATTCAGATATTTAATTGTCATATAATTCTTATATACATCTCAG
>NC_136984.1:295000-307500 GCF_032717465.1 Coenobita brevimanus | reverse complement strand
AGATGATGATGATTGATGGTGATGATGATGATGTTGATGATGGTAATAATGATAATGATGATGATGATGATGATGATATAAAAAAAATCATTCCTTTTTAACGTAATCATTTCGTCATGGTGCCCAGTCCCTCGCCCCTGGGTCCATCACTCCCCCATCTCTTAGCATCCAAAATAATTCGCTAAAGAAAAGATGTTAGGGGTGTACGAACGAAAAATACGAACGTCTGGCTCACGGGAGTATTACGCAACTGCTCTTTTTAGCGTCATGTTACTTTTAGACGTGACCCCAAAATGTCAGCTGTGAGACGGTATATAAGAGAGAGAGAGAGAGACCTGGGGAGTCACTCATTGCAAGACTACCGTGCAACATGGTCAAGATTGTAAGTTGCAAGGCGTCTCTCTCTCTATCTATCTATAAACAGACGCCTTAATCCCGTAAGGGGTGGCCACAAACAAATCGCCTCCATGTCACCCTGTCCCCCGCCATGTCACTGCCCTCCCCCCAGCTCACACCCCACTCTCTCATATACCTCTCCACTCCATCCCTCCATCTCATCTTCGGCCTCCCCTTCCCTCTCCCGCCACTTCACTCACACACACTCTCCTTCTTAGTCTCTCGCTTTCCATCCTCTCCACGTGCAATATTTCTAAGACTAAATTTGTCTTTATAATTCCCATGTTTAATTGGTATATATACGTACTTGCAATAGGGAGGCGAAGACAGGATGAGACTGCAATAGGTCTAGAATTGCAATATTTCTAAGTTTAAATTTCTCTGCCTTACTTCCAATATTGTGCTTTGATATCTGTCTATAATTCTTTAGTTTAGTTGGTATATATACGTATTTGCAATAGGGAGGCGCAGACTGAGGATGAGATGTAGGGATGGAGTGGTGTATGAGAGAGGGATGTGTGTGTTGGAGAGAGGGCAGCCTGATACGTGCTTACAATTGGAGAGGGGAAGACCGAGGATGAGATGGAGGGATGGAATGGTGTATGAGAGGGATGGGGTTGGAGAAACGGCAGCCTGATTGCCGAGAGGGGTGTGTGATGGTGATGATGAACAATTCTCACACATCAGTCACCATATGTACTGTATGTTTGGTGTGAATGATGATGATGATGATGATGATGATGATCTATCTAGCCTATCTATTGCCAGACGCCTTAATCCCGTAAGGGGTGGCCACAAACAAATCACCTCCATGTCGCCCTGTCCCCCGCCATTTCGCTGCCCTGCTCCCAGCTCACACCCCCCTCACTCATATACCTCTCCACTCCATCTCATCCTTGGCCTCCCTCTCCCTCTCCCACCCTCCACCTCACTCACATACACTCTCCTCGTCAGTCTCTCACTCTCCATCCTCTCCACATGGCCAAACCACCTCAGTGTGTTTCTCCTAACGCTTCCTATCACACCCACATCCACACCACAATGCTCCTTCACTTCCTCATTTGTCAGTCTGTCTCTCCATGTAACTCCACAGGCTCCTCTTAAATAACTCATTTCCACTGCTCTCACTCTTGACTTGTGTCCCTCCAACAACGTCCAAGCTTCACGTCCATACGTTACAGTTGGTATCACAATACTGTCATGTAGTAACTTTTTCACTTCCATGCTCACTTCCCTGTTTCTTATCACTGCTTTCAAGGAACCAGCAACCTTTCTTCCCTGCTGTACCCTTTCAAGCACTTCACCCTCCAAACCTCCATCCTTACTCATCACACTACCCAAGTACTTAAACGTACTCACATTTTCCAATTCCTCACCATCCAACCTCACTGTACATTCACGGACTTCACCTCTCTCAAAGACCATCACTTTACTCTTCCCTACATTCACCTTTAGATTCCGTTTCTTACACACTCTCCCAAACTCATCCACCAAGCCTTGCAGCTCTCCTTCGTCTTCACTTAACAACACAGTATCATCTGCAAACAACAGTACCGGGAGTTTCCAAACACTATCCTCTCTCACCAGGGCCACTCCAACATCCACTACCCTACCTTGTACCTCTTTTATTACCCCATCCATGTACAGATTGAACAGCCATGGAGACATGACACATCCCTGTTTCAACCCAACCTCCAAAGAGAAAAATTCACTTAGTTCACCATCCACACGCACTGCAGCCTTAGCACCATCATACATACTCTTCACAGCATTCAACAACTTCCCATCAACTCCATATATTCTTAATGCTTAATACTGATGGTAATAATAATAATGATGATAATGATGATAATGATGGTGATGATGATGATAATGATGATCGTTTCTCAGGTCTTCGTCGCCCTGTGTGTGTTGGTGATGCTGGCCGCTGCTCTGGCCAGCCCCATACCCGACCCAGGATATGGCGGCTATGGTGGCTATGGCGGCTATGGTGGCGGCCGTGGTGGTGGCTATGGAGGTGGCTATGGCGGCGGCTATGGCGGCGGCTATGGTGGTGGATATGGTGGTGGCTATGGTGGCGGATATGGTGGCTATGGCGGTGGCTATGGTGGTTATGGATACGGGCGATAGTAAGTATGCACAACAGTCATTTTAACCTGATACAGTTTCACCTTCGTTAACATAGGTATGGTTAATTTAAATCCATGAGGAGAGGATAGAGAGCGAGAGACTGACAAGGAGAGTGTATGTGAGTGAGATGGAGGGGGGGGGAGGTCGAGGATGAGATGGAGGGATGGAGAGGAGAGGTATATGGGAGAGGGCTAGCCACGAAGAAGTGCTATACTCTTTTTACTCTAATTTGGCCTAAAATTGCCATCTCTCCATCTTGAATGCTGAGTTGTAACAATAGATTAACACTAGAATATGATGCTAGTCACGAAGAAGTGCTATACTCTTTTTACTCTAACTTGGCCTAAAATTGCCATCTCTCCATCTTGAATGCTGAGTTGTAACAATAGATTAACACTAGAATATGATGCTAGTCACGAAGAAGTGCTATACTCTTTTAACTCTAACTTGGCCTAAAATTACCATCTCACCATCTTGAATGCTGAGAATATGATGCTAGTCACGAAGAAGTGCCGAGGATGTGCAGCCATAGTACTGTCTTCTGCTACTGAATTATTAGTTAAAATTAAACGAACTTTAATACGAGTCTGGCAGAGAAAGTTCCCTAACACCTTTTCCTAAGCGGTTTATTTTGCATAATATACCTTAACATTGGCTAGTGTGTTAAATGTATTTTTTAATGATTTGAGAGAGAGAGAGAGAGAGAGAGAGAGAGAGAGAGAGAGAGAGAGAGAGAGAGTAACCATAACACTGCAAACTAACAACCTCTTCCCTTTCTCTTCAGATCACCACTGCATCAAGCTGCCCTTCCTCCAAACCTCCCACGATAACAAGCCTCTTCGATAAATACACCAATAAATATTCTTTTTTATGCATTATTCGTATTTTTTCACCAAATATCAGTGAATATTCAGCTTAATCCTGCATCATCCTTAAACATGCTTGGGGTTTCATTTACTCGGGAATTGTCTTGGAAAGATCATATTACTTCTCTTGTAAAATCTGCTTCCAAGAGATTAGGAGCGCTAAGCCGACTCCGTTCCTTCTTTACCCCTACACAGTTGTTGACTCTATACAGGGGTTTTATCCGCCCCTGTGTGGAGTACAACTCTCATGTGTGGGGAGGCTTCCCACATACAGCTCTTCTCAATAGGGTGGAGTCAAAGGCTTTTCGTCTCATCAACTCTCCTTCTCTTACTGGCTGCCTTCAACCTCTGTCTCTTCGCCGCACTGTTGCATCTTTATCTCTTTTCTGTCGCTACTTCAATGGTCACTGCTCCTCTGAACTGTCTGCTTGCATCCCTCCACCTCTACGACGGGCGCGTAGCACCCGTCTAGCAGCAAACTCTCATCCCGGTTCTGTCCAACTCTCTAATGCAAGAGTTAACCGTTACTCCCAGTCCTTCATTTATGTAACAGGTCAACTCTGGAACTGTCTCCCTCTGTCTGTATTTCTACTTCCTATGATCTCCAGTCTTTCAAACGCAGTGTGTCCAGGCGTCTCAAAATGAACGGATCTTGAATTTGTCTCTCTCTTGTATTGTTTTTGTTTTTCTTGGAAGGAGCAGTTTGCGGGCTCCTGGCCTTTGGTTCCTTCTTCCTTGCACAGAAAAACAGTTAAAGAAGCTCCCTAATACCTTTCCCTTAGCGATTTTTTTGGACACGGCTAGGTAAAACCATTTTGTACGTCATTTATGCAGAGTATGGTGATATTAGAATGATTTAAGTAATACAGAAGGGGACGGGAAGGTGTAATATGCAAAATAAATCGCTAAGGAAAAGATGTTAGGGAGCTTCACATTTACAAGTTTATTACACAATCAGGAATTTGTATTTAGATTTATAGTAGTATTAATAATAGTAGTAGTAATAGTATTAATAGTAGTAGTAGTAGTAGCAGTAGTAGTAGTAGTAGTAGTAGTAGTAGTAGTAGTAGTAGTAGTAGTAGTAATAGTAGTAGTAGTAGTAGCAGTAGGAATAGGAGTAGTAGGAGCAGTAATAGTAGAGCAACCCTGTCTGTCTGGTGCATGGCTGTCTCGTGCAGTTGGCCACAGCGAGGCGCGGGAAAAGTTGAGTAACTTGGTTCCTGGATGAACACCATATTTGCATCTCCACCCAGTTAACAGACAGTAGGCCCCACATCACCCTGTTATTTGGTGATATGGAAGGGAACATTGATTTACGGCAGAGGACAGCACTGTAGGGGTGATTGCTTGCGTGTGGTCGATGGGTCTGCTCGGCTGAATAAAACTGCTTGATGTTAGAGGTAGAGGTAAAGGGGCAGACGCCGATATGCACTTAGTCGCGGTGCTCATGTCCATAACTTAGGCCTTTGAGACTGTGGCGGGTTATATATGAATTACCCTGGTACTCAAGGCCTCTGCAACATCGAGGTTACTACAGTTACCCTCCCAGGTGTTACTCTGGTTACTAATACCATCCCACAAACCTGGATAGACACAGCTGGATAGATGCAGATGGATAGACACCTACAGAGAGAGTGAGAGCATTTTCCTTTGCTGAGTTGGACCCTTCTTCTCATCAATTAAAGAAGCTCCCTAACACCTTTTCCTAAGCGATTTATTTTACTTATTACACCTTACTGTCCTCTTCTGTGTTATATAAATCCTTCCAATATCGCCATACTCCCCATAAAGCTCTAAACACCTTTTCCTAAGCTATTTGTTTTGCTTATTACACCTTACTGTCCTCTTTTGTGTTAAGTAAATCCTTCCAATATCGCCATACTCTGCATGAAGCTCCCTAACACCTTTTCCTCAGCGATTTATTTTACTTATTACACCTTACTGTCCTCTTGTGTGTTAAATCTTTCCAATATCGCCATACTCTTCATAATGCTCTGTAACTCCTTTTCCTAAGCGATTTATTTTGTTTATTATACCTTTCTGTCGTCGTCTGTGTTACATAAATCCTTCCAGTATCGCCATACTCTGCATAAAGCTCCCTAACACCTTTTCCTTAGCGATTTGTTTTGTTTATTACACCTTACTGTCCTCTTCTGTGTTACATAAATCCTTCCAATATCGCCATACTCTGCATAAAGCTCCCAAACATCTTTTCCTGAGCGATTTATTTTGTTTATTATACTTTACTGTCCTCTTCTGTGTTACATAAATCCTTCCAGTATCGCCATACTCTGCATAAAGCTCCCTAAAACCTTTTCCTGAGCGATTTGTTTTGTTTATTACACTTTACTGTCCTCTTCTGTGTTGCATAAATCCTTCCAGTATCGCCATACTCTGCATAAATAACGTACGAAAGGATATTAACCAGCCATACCCAAAAATAAATCGCTAAGGAAGAAGTGTTAGGGAGCTCATACTGAACGGCATGGGTCAAGTGTAGTCAGATTGAACCTTATTATTATTATTATTATTATTATTATTATTATTGAGTTAAACGGAGGCATATACTCTCTGTGTGCTTACTGATCAAAGTGACGCCTTCACTACACACGATGAAAGGATGGTAACAGTGTCAGTCTACTATCTAAGGGTTGGATGGTTTTTATGGCTGATCTATTGGTACTCAGGGACGGGGGAGGCTGGTCACCTTTCCTTTAAATGTCAGGAATAAGCAGCTTAGTTACGGAATCTACGCTCCTGAAAGGCAGAAAAAGGAATGGGTGATGATGATGATGATGGTGGTGGTGGTGGTGGTGATGATGATGATGATGATGTTGATGGAGATGATGGTGGTGGTGGTGGTGGTGGTGGTGATGATGGTGGTGGTGGTGGTGGTGGTGGTGATGATGATGATGATGGTGGTGGTGGTGGTAGTGATGATGATGATAATGGTGATGATGATGATGATGATGATGATGATGATGAAGATAATAATAGTGGTGATGATGATGATGATCGTGGTTGTCGTGGCAGTGATGATGAAGACGATGCTGCTGCTGCTGCTGATGATGGTGATGATGATGGTGATGATGATAGTGATGATGATGATGATGATGACGATGATGATAGTGATGATGATGATGATGATGATAGTGATGATGATGATAGTGATGATGATGATGATGATGATGATGGTGATGATGATAGTGATGATGATGATGATGATGATGATGCACTTTCTCTCTCACAATAATTACTATATTTCCTTCTTCAATGCACCCCAAAAATCATAGTCTCCCCTGATTTCTTGTTTCACGTTCACGCTACCATCCACTCATCGCATCAAGTTAAAATAACCTCTCTTATTGTGAAACGGATTTTTTTATCATGAGTTTTTATTTTTAGTTATTTCCTTTAATATTTCACTTTTTTACCGACGTTCACGCTACCATCCACTCATCGGATAAAGTTAAAATAGCCACTCTCATCGTGAAACGGATTTATATGGATTTCTTTAATGGATTTTTATTTTTAACTAATTTTTACCTTCGCTCATGCTACCATCCACTCATCAGATGAAGCTATAACAGGCTCTCTTATTGTGAAACGGATTTATATGGAATGGCAATGATTAGGTGGATGTGCAGTGCGTTCCTGAGTGTGAGGCCTGGGGGGGCTGGGTTTACGATGGAAGAGTTGAGAGGTAGGATGGGACTGGAGTGTATTGGTGTTGTGATGAGGAGGGGTAGACTGAGATGGTTTGGGAGGAAGGATGGGACTGGAGTGTATTGGTGTTGTGATGAGGAGGGGTAGACTGAGATGGTTTGGGAGGAAGGATGGGACTGGAGTGTATTGGTGTTGTGATGAGGAGGGGTAGATTGAGATGGTTTGGGAGGAAGGATGGGACTGGAGTGTATTGGTGTTGTGATGAGGAGGGGTAGATTGAGATGGTTTGGGAGGAAGGATGGGACTGGAGTGTATTGGTGTTGTGATGAGGAGGGGTAGATTGAGATGGTTTGGGAGGAAGGATGGGACTGGAGTGTATTGGTGTTGTGATGAGGAGGGAGTAGATTGAGATGGTTTGGGAGGAAGGATGGGACTGGAGTGTATTGGTGTTGTGATGAGGAGGGGTAGATTGAGATGGTTTGGGAGGAAGGATGGGACTGGAGTGTATTGGTGTTGTGATGAGGAGGGGTAGATTGAGATGGTTTGGGAGGAAGGATGGGACTGGAGTGTATTGGTGTTGTGATGAGGAGGGGTAGATTGAGATGGTTTGGGAGGAAGGATGGGACTGGAGTGTATTGGTGTTGTGATGAGGAGGGGTAGATTGAGATGGTTTGGGAGGAAGGATGGGACTGGAGTGTATTGGTGTTGTGATGAGGAGGGGTAGATTGAGATGGTTTGGGAGGAAGGATGGGACTGGAGTGTATTGGTGTTGTGATGAGGAGGGGTAGACTGAGATGGTTTGGGAGGAAGGATGGGACTGCAGTGTATTGGTGTTGTGATGAGGAGGGGTAGATTGAGATGGTTTGGGAGGAAGGATGGGACTGGAGTGTATTGGTGTTGTGATGAGGAGGGGTAGATTGAGATGGTTTGGGAGGAAGGATGGGACTGGAGTGTATTGGTGTTGTCATGAGGAGGGGTAGATTGAGATGGTTTGAGAGGAAGGATGGGACTGGAGTGTATTGGTGTTGTGATGAGGAGGGGTAGACTGAGATGGTTTGGGAGGAAGGATGGGACTGGAGTGTATTGGTGTTGTGATGAGGAGGGGTAGATTGAGATGGTTTGGGAGGAAGGATGGGACTGGAGTGTATTGGTGTTGTGATGAGGAGGGGTAGATTGAGATGGTTTGGGAGGAAGGATGGGACTGGAGTGTATTGGTGTTGTGATGAGGAGGGGTAGACTGAGATGGTTTGGGCATATGGAGAGGATGGGGGATGATAATTGGGTGCAGAAAGTGAGAAGTATTAGTGCTGCAGGTAGGGTTGCGAGAGGCAGACCAATAAAGACCTGGGACGAAGCCATAGAGTGTGACCTCAGGGATAGGGGACTCAATAGGGAGGCTGCCAGAGATCAAGCAGCACAGAGAGCCACCATTAGGGTCACATAGTACAGAGATTCAAGTCCAACTGGTACAGATTTTGTACGAATGGAGGGCACCTGTAATCTAGTATATGGAATTTTTTGTTTTAAATGTTATCTCATGTTTGGTGATTTGGCCATATGGAGAGGATGGAGAGTGAGAGACTAACTAGGAGAGTGTATGTGAGTGAGGAGATGGGGGGCAGGGGGAAGGGGGAGACCAAGGATGAGGTGGAGGGATGGAGTAGAGTGGTATATGAGTTGTAGCTAGACGGCACCACATCATGTGTCAACTGATGGCAGATTTGGATTCTCATGTCAAATAACCCTATGTGGGACCACCGTTATGTCTCCAAAGGCATCTATTTAGCTATCTATCTATTGCCAGACGCCTCAATCCAGTTCGGGGTGGCCACAAACAAATCGCCTCCAAGTCGCCCTGTCCCCCGCCATTTCACTGCCCTGCTCCCAACTCACACCCCCCTCTCTCATATACCTCTCCACCCCATCCCTCCATCTCATCCTTTTAACAAATCCGCCAGAAGCAAAAGCAGAAGAAGTGGAAGAACGCAGACTACTCATTGACCTGCTGACTATCGCCGCAGGTAAAAATGAAAGAAAAGTTTTTAAATCTCTAAGAAGGTTTAATTTAAAGATGATAGTTTCATTATTCTGATTTTTATTTCGAGAAAAACAAAAAAAAAACAATTCGAGGGATGAAAAAGTGATGACGGGAAATCTCTGGATCTGTTCAAGGAAAAGAAAAGATATGTTAGTCAGCTGATTGTGACACTCTCTCTCTCTCTCTCTCTCTCTCATCTTCAAAAACTCTTAATAAATACTAATATTAAACTTATTATTTGAAGCATTTCCTCTCCCGTAGCGTTTTTCAGTGATCTACTTAGTCTTCCAATCTCTCTTATAAACATACAGAATCATATATTATACGGTCTATCTATATCTACTACATAAATATACCTAATTGAGAGACTGACGAGGAGAGTGTGTGAGTGAGGTGGAGGGGGGAGAGGGAGGGGGAGGCTAAGGATGAGATGAAGGGATGGGGTGGAGAGGTATATGAGAGAGGGGTGTGTGAGCTGGGAGCAGGGCAGTGAAATGGCGGGGGACAGGGCGACATGGAGGCGATTTGTTTGTGCCCACCCCTTACGGGATTAAGGTGTCTGGCAATAGATAGATAGATAGAGAGACATTTTTTATATATAGACAGCAGGATTGGTGATAACGATAAATGAGGACTGTTGAACTGGTAAAAATAATGCAATAAATATAAAGATAATTTGTTTATGAAGAGGCATTTACCTTTAGCGTCCATAGCCACCATAGCCACCCCCATAGCCACCCCCATAGCCACCATATCCACCGCCATAACCGCCACCGTAACCGCCATAACCGCCACCATAGCCACGGCCGCCACCATAGCCACCCCCATAGCCCCCATATCCACCGCCATAACCTCCACCATAGCCACCACCATAGCCACCATAGCCTGGGTTGGGTATGGGGCTGGCCAGAGCAGCGGCCACCATCACCAACACACACAGGGCGACGAAGACCTGAGAAACGTTCATCATCATCACCACCGTCATCATCATCATCTCCTTCATCATCATCATCCTCATCATCATTATTACCACCACCACCAACATCATCATCATCATCATCATCTGCACAACAAAGCTATAATACAATACACACACCCAGTTATCAAAGTTCTCGCTACAACACAGTATTATAATGCACGTGTGTTGTATTTTATAACTTGTGTGTTGTGTCTCTTAGTTCACGGACTGTTACTTTGTTGTGGTGAGCAGGCTTGAGTGCTGCTTTGACCTAGTAGGGCTGGACTAGACAGGTGCTGGCATACTAGAGGGTCCTATTAGCAGTAGACAGACTAAGAGCACTCCTGCACACCCCCCACCTCTTGAGCCGGAGCCCCAGCTGGAAGGGGTGATGTCAATGCCACCTCATACACCACCTGTCCTGAGACCCTCATGAGTCACAGCCACAGCCGGGGCAGGTGGTGGCCCTTGGTGGGTGGGTAAGAGTCTGGTGGTGCAGTGCCACCTGACAATGGTGAGCAAGTTCACTTACTGATTATTAACAGCAGTCACACCAAAAGCACTGCCCCTACTGATTCAGGAGCTTGATAACACGGCTACATTGGCCTTTCCTCCCAAACAACACCACGTTTGCAAGAGACTGATGTCGTGCAGTGGACTGTTACAGGCTGATGATGATGATTGTATGTATATATATATATATATATATATATATATATATATATATATATATATATACAACAGTGTGTGTAAACTTACAATCTTGGACATGTTGGTTTGTAGTGTAGGCAGTGACTCACGTAGCACACGCCATCACAGCCAGTCTTATATACCGTCTCTCACACACCATGACACTCCAACCTGTGCTAAAAATAACTGGGCCACAATCGGTTTCATCAGGTGTGTTGTGCCGGTCACCCGCCAGACAAAAGATGTAAATATTGTGGTAGAAAGGACGTGACGGAGCGACATGACAACCACATCCACGATCAGTACCTTCATGGGCGTCACGAGGGGCTTAGCCACGGTGCTCACCACCGTAACTTAGTTTTTCTTTGCACATACTGGCTTATTAATTCACTATCCTGATAGACAAGGCCACTGCATCATATCATCCCTATCTGTCTGTCTGCCTGCCTCTGACTGTCTCTCTCTCTATATATATCGTTCTTTTCGTTTTTGAAGGCTCCAACATGCTTACATGCGTCGGCCTTGGTTATCTGATGGTGGCTCTCCATGCTGCACGATCCATGGCGGCTTCCGTATTTAGCCCCTTATTCTTGAGGTCACACTCAATGACCTCGTCCCAGGTCTTTTTCGGTCTGCCTCTCGCAAGCCTACACCTAACATTACCACTTCTCATTTTCTGTACCCAATTATCATCCCCCATCCTCTCCACATGCCCAAACCATCTCAAGCTACCCCTCCTCACCACAACACCAATACACTCCAGTCCCATCCTACGTCTCAACTCTTCCATCGTAAACTCAGCCCCCTCAGGCCTTGCACTCAGGGACGCACATCCACCTATACTCAGTTTTTTTTATCGAGGCGAAGATGCACTTGAAAGATTGGTGATTACTGGCTGAATGCAACATTACTTCATAATCCAGCATAATTAACTGACAACAAATATCTGAGAGGGAAATTTGGGTTAGTAAATATTTTCTGGACATGTTGCATTCAGCCAATCATCATCAACCTGTCAAGTGCATCTTCGCCTCCATAAAAAAAAACGGAGTATAATCATTGTCATTTCTGTACGTTTGAGCCTGCGAATATCCTCTTCCTTTACTGCCCAGGTCTCACTACCATACACCATTACACTCCTAACATATGCTGCATATATATATCATCATCATCATCAGCCGTTGAGGTCCACTGCAGGACCGGTCTATCCCTACCAAAGCAGGGACGATATAGCCAATGTATCTCTACCCGGTGGCTTACGCTGTCTAGAAGAGACTGTCATTCTCTCTCTCTCTACGTGAAGCAAGGTAGGCTGGGAGTTTCCTTCAATTGTGCAGGTTCGTTCCATTTCCCTTCGGCTTTAGTGATTATGATTATTATCTTTTTAATGCAAGGAAGAAGGAACCTAAGGCCAGGAGCCCGCAAACTGTTCCCTCCAAGAAAAAGCAAAAACAATACAAAAGAGAGCCAAATTCAAGATCCGTTCATTTCGAGATGCCTGGACACACTGCGTTTGAAAGACTGGAGATCATAGGCAGCAGGAAATACAGACAGAGGGAGACAGTAGGAAATACAGACAGAGGAAGACAGTAGGAAATACAGACAGAGGGAGACAGTTCCAGAGTTGACCTGTTGCTACGTACATATTGACCCGTTAAAGACAGGTGTGTCTGCTTTCCTTGTGGGCCGAGAGAGAGAGAGAGAGAGAGAGAGAGAGAGAGAGAGAGAGAGAGAGAGAGAGAGAGAGAGAGAGAGA
>NC_136984.1:285000-290000 GCF_032717465.1 Coenobita brevimanus | reverse complement strand
ACCTCTCTCAAAGACCATCACTTTACTCTTCCCTACATTCACCTTTAGATTCCGTTTCTTACACACTCTCCCAAACTCATCCACCAAGCCTTGCAGCTCCCCTTCGTCTTCACTTAATACATAAAGCGTTAGAAATACACTGATGTGGTTCAGCCTTGTGGAGAGGATGGAGAGAGAGAGACTAACGAGGAGAGTGTATGTACGTGAGGTGGAGGGGAGGAGAGGGAGGGGGGAGGCCTAGGATGAGATGGAGGGATGGAGTGGAGAGGTATATGAGAGAGGGGGGTGTGAGCTGGGAGCAGGGCAGTGAAATGGCAGGGGACAGGGCGACATGGAGGCGATATGTTTGTGGCCACCCCTTACGAGATTAAGGCTTGTGGCAATAGATAGATAAATAGATAGATGCTGATAGATTAAATTTACCCTCTCTAACATTAATCGACACCACTGTAGAATTATAGTCGCGGCGCACGACTCTGAGGTTGTCATTATCGTACCCTGGCAACCTAGCATTCAAAAGAGCGTCCGATTTCGTATCATATACACGAATCATATTATTATGCACGAATATATTATGCTGTGTATCTGTCTATCTATTGCCAGACGCCATAATCCCGCAAGGGGTGGCCATTTGACTTTGAGTTATTTGTTTTACGGGGAGGGGCACTAACCCTCCACCAACCCACTTGTTGACACGTAGGAAGCACGTATGGTTTGGTTATATGGTTACCACCCAGCGTTGTAAATGGTTTCCTGGCTTACAGGAAACCATTTGACTTGTCACTCAATGTAAAGCCACCTGTAAAGGAAAGAAAAGCAATAAGAAGTGACAGGAAAGATGGGAGAAATAGGAAGAGAGGAGGGCAGGCACAGAAAAAGAATGATAAAGGCTAAGGAAGAAGTAGGCAGCACTACATCAAGTGAGTGGATGATGGTCGCCACCACCTACCACTGATTATATATTATACACGAATATTATTACACACGAACATATTATACACGAATTGCATCTCATGTTATACACGAAATGGGACGCACTTTTGAATGGTACGCTGCCGGGGTACGATAATGACAACCTCAGAGTCGTGCGCCGAGACTACAGTAATATTATTTTGGTCTGGCCTTCCCACCAAATTTCCTTTTCCACAGATGTTGGCTCTCCTCTTGGCCGGCTGCCTCTTGGTCGCTTCCGTGGCCAGCCCCGTAGCCGAACCAGGATTCTTCTTCCTTAAAAGCCGAAAGAAAGGCTGTGGTGGCTGTGGTGGTGGCGGCTATGGTGGTGGTGGCGGCTATGGTGGTGGTGGAGGTTATGGTGGTGGACATGGTGGTGGCGGAGGCGGCTATGGAAAAGGGCATGGTGGTGGAGGCTATGGTGGCGGCGGTGGAGGCTATGGTGGCGGCGGTGGAGGCTATGGTGGTGGCGGTGGAGGCTATGGTGGTGGAGGACATGGTGGAGGCTATGGTGGTGGCGGTGGCTATGGGGGAGGCGGCTGCAAGGGACTGAAGTGCCTGTTTAAATGCTGCAAGTTTGGCGGTTACGGACGTTAACGGTGCGTGTGAGTTTCCATGTCATCTCTCTCTCTCTCTCTCTCTCGCTCTCTCTCTCGTATACGTATTTTCAGTGTCAAAAAAAAGTAATTAATTGCCTTAAAAACTGTCAATATATATTTTTTCTATCTCTCTAATCAGATTCTAATTTTTCAGGTGCTAAGACAACACGTCCATCCCGTAACGTCATCCTAGAGTCATTTATCCCAGTTGTTAATGTTTTTTGAAATTAATAAAGGATAATTCCTAATCAGTTTATCATTTCCTATTCACTAGGCATGTAATAATAATAGTAATAGTAATAATAATAATAATAATAATAATAATAATAATAATAATGATAATGATAATAATAATAGTAATGACAATAATGATAATAATAATAGTAATAATAATAATAATAATAATAATAATAATAATAAAAATAATAATAATAATAATAATAATAATGATAATGATAATAATAATAGTAATGACAATAATGATAATAATAATAGTAATAATAATAATAATAATAATAATAATAATAATAATAATAATAACAACAACAACAATAATAATAATAATAAAAATTATAATAATAATAATAATAACAATAATAATAATAATAATAATAATAATAATAATAATAATGTAACAACTCACAAAATTCCTAGGCAAAGCGATATATCAGCAAATGCCATAAAAATCACTACATCAAAACCAATTACATTTAAGTACAAAAAAATAACCAAAGGGCATAAAATCTAGCCAAAAAATAACCAAAAAAATAACCAAAAATTAACCAAAGGACAAAAAAATAACAAAAAAATAACCAAAAATTAACCAAAGGACAAAAAAATAACAAAAAATTAACTAAAAATTAACCAAAGGACAAAAAATAACCAAAAAATAACAAAAAATTAACCAAAAATTAACCAAATGACAAAAAATAACCAAAAAATAACCAAAAAAATAACCAAAAAATAACCAAAAAATAACCAAAAAATAACCAAAAAAAAATAACCAAAAAATAACCAAAAAATTAACCAAAAATTAACCAAAGGACAAAAAAATAACAAAAAAATAACCAAAAAAATAACCAAAGGACAAAAAAATAACAAAAAATTAACTAAAAATTAACCAAAGGACAAAAAATAACCAAAAAATAACTAAAAAATAACCAAAAAATAACCAAAAAAATAACCAAAAAATAGCCAAAAAAAATAACCAAAAAAAAAAACAAAAAATAACCAAAAAATAACCAAAAAATTAACCAAAAATTAACCAATGGATAAAAAATAACAAAAAAATAACCAAAAATTAACCAAAGGACAAAAAAATAACCAAAAAAATAACCAAAAAATAACTAAAAAATAACTAAAAAATAACTAAAAAATAACCAAAAAAATAACCAAAAAATAACCAAAAAATAACCAAAAAAATAACCAAAAAAAACAAAACAAAAAATAACTAAAAAATAACCAGAAAAATAACCAAAAAATAACCAAAAACAAAAAACAAAAAGTAACCAAAAAAAAAAACAGAAAATAACCAAAAAATAACCAAAAATTTACCAAAAAATTAACCAAAGGACAAAAATTAACCAAAAATTAACGCAAATTAAACCAAAGTATATCAAAATTGACCTGACGGGAGACAGGGCGACATGGAGGCGATTTGTTTGTGGCCACCCGTTACTAGATTTCGGCGTCTGGCAATAGATAGATAAATAAACATAAGAAATAACAAAAATTAACCAGAAATTAACCAAAATATTTAAAAAATCAGTTATATGACACTCAGGATTATTTAAACCGTCCCAGAATTCAAAAAATCGAATTTGAAATATGAAAATCGCCACGTCATCACTCGGCCGTTACGTCACAGAGCCGTTGGTGTCGTAACGGTCTTTGATAATTTTGATTTGAATTTATTCTTGTCTGGCGGAATTTATTTTGGTGTGGAGTGCATGTGGGATTATTATTATTATTATTATTATTATTATTATTGTTATTATTGTTGTTATTATTATTATTATTATTATTATTATCATTATTATTATTATTATTATTGTTATTATTGTTATTATTATTATTATTATTATTGTTATTATTATTATTATTATTATTATTATTATTATTATTATTATTATTATTATTACTACTACTACTACTACTATTATATTATTCCTATTATTATTATTATTATTATTATTATTATTATTATTATTATTATTATTATTACTACTACTACTACTACTACTACTACTACTACCACCACTATCTATCAATCTATCTATCCATCTATCTATCAACCCCTCTCTCCCCACCGCAAATAAAACACACAAGCATCCAATACATAATTTATTTTATGTTACATAGATTCTACAGACGCAGAGGCCTCCACACCAGGTCAGCGCCGCACCCAGCCTACGAAAAAAAATAAGAGAAAGGAAACTGAGATTGATTTAGGCCATGTTGGAACGTTGGATTGATTTAGAACGAAATAATGAGAGGGTGGAAAGTTGTGAGAGGATGTTGATGTCTGTCTGTCTGTCTGTCTCTGATCCCCTCCCCCCCCCTCTCTCTCTCTCTCTCTCTCTCTATCTATCTATCTGTCTGTCTGTCTCTATCTATCTGTCTATCAGTGGGCCACGCTTCCATTCACTTATCATTCAAGCCCCCGGAATCCTGGCTCTATCGGATACACCAAAAACATTCACCACGTTCATATCCTAACCTAAATTGCCTGGAGAGAGAGAAAGAGAGAGAGAGAGAGAGAGAGAGAGAGAGAGGGGGGGGGGGAGAGAGAGAGAGAGAGAGAGAGAGAGAGAGGGAGGCAGCCACTCTCGTTTGGTTCTCACTGTGTTTAAATAATTATAAATGAATTAACATGAGGTTCGCTCGCTTGTAATCATCTATACTTATATTACGTTCAAAACAAATGCTAACCTTTCGTGTCTTCCTCTTCTTTAGCCACCATAGCCACCATAGCCACCATATCTACGGCCAAATCCACCATAACCATAGCCACCATGTCCACCATAACCACCATAACCACCATAGCCACCATATCTGCGACCATAACCACCATATCCTTTGCCATAACCACCATATCCTTTACCATAGCCACCATATCCACTCCCATAACCACCATATCCTTTACCATAGCCACCATATCCTTTACCATAGCCACCATATCCTCCACCATAACCACCATATCCTCCACCATAACCACCATATCCACTCCCATAGCCACCATATCCTTTACCATAGCCACCATATCCTCCACCATAACCGCCATATCCTTTACCATAGCCACCATATCCACTCCCATAACCACCATATCCTTTACCATAGCCACCATATCCAGTCCCATAACCACCATATCCTCCACCATAACCACCATATCCTTTTCCATAGCCACCATATCCACTCCCATAGCCACCATATCCTCTCCCATAGCCACCA
>NC_136984.1:275000-280000 GCF_032717465.1 Coenobita brevimanus | reverse complement strand
ATAGCCGCCATAGCCTCTTCCATAGCCACCATAGCCGCCATAGCCTCTTCCATAGCCACCGTAACCGCCATAGCCTCTTCCATAGCCACCGTAGCCGCCATAGCCTCTTCCATAGCCACCATATCCGCCACCATAGCCACCATAGCCTCCTCGATAGCCTGCTTTGGCGGAAGGTGATGGGGCGGAGAGAGAGATTGACAGCAGACAGGCCAGTACCAGGATGAGGAACACCTGTGACAGAGGAAGAATGAATACAATAACACTCATAGAAAAATACACATGAGTACGATAATATATATACTGTAGAATACTACACATGGTTAGGTCCCTCTCACACCAGCTCTTGGAAGACCAGTAGCTTCAGCAAGTTTCTAAATGGTGTGTACTGCATTGCCATCTGTAAGTATTTGCTGTATATTTATAAGGGAATGCTGGTGATAGGGAGAGCTGCAACTCCTGTATCTCTAGCCATCATTATATCCTGACCATCCCCTTTTGCTGACCAATTTCTGAGTGACACTATCACAGAGAATAGACCGGTATACTCTCCCAAACATGCCTCATGCAGGCATGAGGGTTCCGCCAGTGCAGTTTTGGCATCGGGATGGAATGGGGTTGGGATCTTTGCCAGGGCATTGTGGTTCCCAGGCTACCACTTCTGCCCCATAGAGAGGGGCCCGAACCCTGGAGTAGCGCTGGAGGAGGCTGCCCTATGTGGCAGGGCAGTTATTGGTACAGTGCCATGGAGCGCTTGCAGGGTGTCCCTGTAGCTGTCCTAGCAGGGTGCCCTGAGGCCACTGCCACAGCCACTGGCCACGGCTGGTGGACTATGAATCCTAGGTCCCATGTCTGGATTTGGAACTGTGCAAGTGGGTGGGGCCTGTGGTCTGTCTCATCGTTTATTCTATCCAACTCATGACAGTAATGAGAGATAGAAGAAGTAGCAAGCCTGTGGAAATAAAATCACCAAGGGGTTCAGAGTGGCATCATGGAAGGGTAGAGTAGGGGAAGTAGTGAAGACGATCGATAGGAAGGGGGTGGATGTCAGTTGCATTCAGGAAGTCAGGCGTAGGGCCAGGTCAGCCAGAATGCTTGCCAGGAGAGACGAAGGACTGTAGGTATAAGCTCTTTTGGCGGGGAAGTGTAGATGGAGATGGTGCTGGGGGTATGCTGGTGACAAGAAATGGGTGGAATGTGTCATGAATGTAACGAGAATGAATGAAAGGATTATAGCAGTGAAAGTATTGTTGGATAAACTCATGATTTCAGGTATATCAGCATATGCCCCACAGGCGGCCTTGGAAAATATAGAAAAAGATATGATTCTGGGATGACTTGATATGTGTCGTTGGTGGTATGTGGGATGATGAGATTGTACTTTTGGGAGGGGACTTAAATGGCGATATGAGTGAAGCAGCTCAAGCATATGAAGGAGTACTTGGGGATGTGCATATGGTACGAGGTATGTGTAAGGGGAAAGGATACTCGAGTTTGGGGAGGCAATGACACATTATATGAAAAGAGAATAGGTTGATTGCGTACAAGTCAGGGTGAAACAGTAGCCAGGTAGACTATTTCCTGGTCAGGAGGACTGATAGGAGGTTGGTGAGGGATGTTAAATTTATAGGAAGCGAGGAGTGTGTGCAACAACACAAGTTATTGATATGTGACATGGTGCTTAAGGAGCGGGTGGTGTGTGTATGCAAGGGGAAGGATGATGCCCTGGAAAGAGGAAATTATAGAGGTATAAAGGTTTTAGACCAGATAATGAAAGTAATAGCGTTCTAGAAGGTATGATTAGAGAAAGAGTGAATATTGATGAGATGCAGTTTGGGTTTATGCCAGGCAGGGAGACCACTGATGCTATATTCATTGTTCGACAGCTACAGGAAAAATATATAGGAAAGCAAAGGGATCTGTACTTTGTTTTTGTTGATTTGGAGAAGGCCTTTGACAGAGTCCCTAGAGAGGTGGTGAAGTGGGCAATGAGAAAGCTTGGGATGGAGGAGTGGCTGGTTAGGGTGGTTATGGCCATGTATGTGGGTGCTCACACCCAGGTAAGAGTGAATGGAGATTTGAGTGATGAGTTTTCCGTGAATGTTGGTGTGCATCAGGGGTCAGTCTTGAGCCCCTTGTTGTTTATCATGGTACTTGAAGCCCTCTCACGTGACTTCAGAAATGGACTCCCGTGAGAGATATTGAATGCTGATGATTTGGTGTTAATTGCAGAGAATGAAAGGGAGGCGGAGGAAAGATTTAGGAAGTGGAGAGATGGTATGGGGCACAAGGGCTTAAGAGTAAATGCAGATAAAACAAAAGTGATGGTATCTAGGGCTGGTGGCGGTACTGTCAAAGAAGAGGGAGAGTGGCCATGTGCAGTTTGCCACAAGGGTGTGGGAAGTAATTCCATCTTGTGCGGTGTTTGTGATAAGTGGGTGCATAAGAGATGTAGTGGTATTAGAGGTAGACTGCAAGATAATGCAGTGTTTGTGATAAGTGGGTGCATAAGAGATGTAGTGGTATTAGAGGTAGACTGCGAGATAATGCAGTGTTTGTGATAAGTGGGTGCATAAGAGATGTAGTGGTATTAGAGGTAGACTGCGAGATAATGCAGTGTTTGTGATAAGTGGGTGCATAAGAGATGTAGTGGTATTAGTGGTAGACTGCGAGATAATGCAGTGTTTGTGATAAGTGGGTGCATAAGAGATGTAGTGGTATTAGAGGTAGACTGCAAGATAATGCTGATTTCATGCGTGCGGTGTGTCGCGGAGAGCAGGTGGAGATTGTCAGGCGTTAAGAATTTTTTTGATTGTACTGAAGAGTTTTGTTATCTGGGAGATGAGATGGAGGGATAGAGTGGATGGAGAGTGAGAGACTAGAGACTAACGAGGAGAGCGTATGTGAGTGAGGTGGAGGAGGAGGCCGAGGATGAGATGGAGGGATGGAGTGGAGAGGTATATGAGAGAGGAGGGTGTAAGCTGAGGAGAGGGCAGTGAAATGGCAGGGGACAGGGGGACATGGAGGCGATTTGTTTGTGGCCACCCCTTACAGGATTAAGGCGTCTGGCAATAGATAGATAGATAGATATTAATACTTACTCTAGCACACGCCATCTTGCTCAGAAACTTTGAAATCTTTGAAGTAGCAGATAAAATAGATAGATTTTTTTTTAAATGTAATGGTTGGTGTGTCGTTGAGGGCGAGTTAGTTACTGATTGATAAAGGAGTGAAGGGATCGCTATATATACGCTGCGTGTGTGTGTGTGTGTGTGTGTGTGTGTGTGTGTGTGTGTGTGTGTGTGTGTGTGTGTGTGTGTGTGTCGTCATTCAAGGTATCTACTGTGTGTGTGTGTGTGTGTGTGTGTGTGTGTGTGTGTGTGTGTGTGTGTGCGCGTGCGTGTGTGTGTGCGTTGTGTGTGTCGTCATTCAAGGTATCTACTGTGTGTGTGTGTGTGTGTGTGTGTGTGTGTGTGTGTGGTCATTTACAGTACGTACTCTCTCTCTCTCTCTCTCTAGCATTGATCTTGGGAGAATTACATGCGGTTTTTACGTAACAATTGAACATAGAGTTGATAATTGTTTGGTTTGGCGATAACGAGTGTAATTATGTTGTTTGTGATTTACTGGGAGAGAGATTTTTTTTATGCTAGGAAGGAACCAAAGGCCACGAGCCCGCAAAACTGTTCCTTCCAAGAGAAAAACAAAATACAATAGAGAGCCAAATTCAAGATCCGATCATTTTGAGATGCCTGGACACACTGCGTTTGAAAGACTGGAGATCATAGGAAGCAGGAAATACAGACAGATGGAGACAGTTCCAGAGTTGACCTGTTACATAAATGAAGGACTGGGAGTAACGGTTAACTCTTGCATTAGAGAGTTGGACAGAAAAGGGATGAGAGTTTTTTGCTAGACGGGTGCTACGCGCCCATCATAGAGATGGAGGGATGCAAGCAGACAGTTCAGAGAGCAGTGACCATTGAAGTAGCGATAGAAAAGAGATAAAGAGGCAACAGTGCGGCGAAGAGACAGAGGTTGAAGGGAGCCAGTAAGAGGAAGAGAGTTAATGAGACGAAAAGCCTTTGACTCCACTCTATTGAGAAGAGCTGTATGTGGGGAGCCTTCCCAAACATGAAAGTTGTACTCCACACAAGGGCGAATAAAACCCGTGAATAAAGTCAACAACTGTGCTGAAGTAAAGAAGGAACGGAGTCGGCTTAGCACTCCTAATCTCTTGGAAGCAGATTTTACAAGAGATGTAATATGATCTTTCCAAGATAAGTCCCGAGTGAATGAAACCCCAAGCATGTTCAAGGATGATGCAGGATTAAGCTGAATATTATTAAACATTAGTGGGTATACCTGTGGAAGATTTTGCCGGGTTGATAGGTGTAAGAACTGAGTCTTTGATGCATTAAAAACAACCAGATTATTTTTACCCCAGTCAGAGATACGAGCCAAGTCAGACATTAGTTGTGCCATAGCCTCATCCCTTGTTTGTTGAAGTAACTGCTGAGATGGACGTTGCGGGAACCGAATGGAAAGGTGAAGGGTGGAGTCATCAGCGTATGAGTGGATAGGGTTAGATGTACAACTTAGAAGGTCATTGATGAATAAAAGGAAGAGAGTTGGTGATAGGACAGAGCCCTGAGGAACACCACTGTTGATAGATCTAGGAGAAGAACGATGGCCGTCCACAACGGCGGAACGACCAGAAAGGAAGCTAACGATGAAGGCACAGATGGAATGACAGAAACCGTAAGAGAGCAGTTTGGAAATTAAAGATTTATGCCAGACTCGATCGAAAGCCTTCGAGATGTCAAGTGCAATGGCAAAGCTTTCGCCAAAGTCCCGAAAGGAGGATGACCAGGAGTCTGAAAGGTAGGTGAGAAGATCGCCAGTGGAGCGTCCCTGACGGAACCTGTATTGACGATCAGAAAGAAGGTTGTGATAGGAAAGATGCTTTAAAATTTTTCTGTTCAGAATCGACCCAAAAACTT
>NC_136984.1:265000-270000 GCF_032717465.1 Coenobita brevimanus | reverse complement strand
TATATATTTTGTGTGTGCCTTCTGTGACTGAAACTTTGTGTTTGTATGTTTCACTTCTCGTGTGACTGAGGATGGACTGCTTAAGAATACCGCCCTTTATAGTTACGATTGCCTCTTCCTCAGTATAGCATATGTTTTTAGTTAATTTAGCTCTCTCTGGACGATTGTATAAGAGCTTCGTGGAAAATACTAGAACTAGAAAGATGGCAGTAGATACAGCCTTGTGTACCAGATATCCTGCCCAAGTTTCGCTAGCAGATATCTTGCTCAAGTTGAATAAAGTCGTCTGAAGTAAGAATAAGCTTGAAGAGACGTTGCTGTACTGCAAGTCGTTGGATATGCCTTGTTTTATGTCTTTTCGTATGTGGCTGCGAGATAACAGACTCAGGTTCAGTCTTTTATGGCAAGCGTTAATAGATATCTCAGTGTTCTGCTTGATATGAAGGTTAATATGTCAATGGAATGTTTCTGAAGCTTTCGTAATTTGTCAAGAGCATGTTTGTAGCTTCCGACCTCCCTCGTGCAAGGCTTTTTACTGCTTATTACACACACCATATTGGGAGTCGTACACGTCCTGTCTGATTATACAATGACAACCCTCTCAAATCATTCATGGTCTTCTCATAGCCTTCATCAGCCTCTGAATCACGTTGTCTCGTCTGCTTATACTTTATCACTCCTCACAGTCCTCATCAGCCTCCTAACCACCTATCCAAGCCGTATATTACTCTTACCGGGATCTAAGCTACGAAGAAAGACTAAATAAACTGAATCTACCAACACTACAGGAGAGAAGGAAAAGAGGTGACATGATAATGCTATATAAGTGCATATCAGGGAAGGAGAAAATAGACATAAATGATTACTTAACATATGGAGAAGCATCAGCAAGAGGACACTGCAAAAAACTGCATAAGAAGAGAGGTGATAAAGACGTAAGGAAATTCAGTTTCCCAAACAGAGCAATTGATCAATGGAATGCACTACCGCATGAAATAGTGTGTGCCAAAACAATTCACAGATTTAAGGATATGTACGATAAATATGGTTTAAGACAGGGGACAGTACGAGCTGGACTCATTCCTGTAAAGATACAATTAGGTAAGAACACACACACACACACACACACACACACACACACAGTACAGGGAACATCTAGAAATGGTAAGAAGCAGACAAGAAACATTCAGATATTATGGATCTACAGTAAGAAGTGTGAACGTCGGGGGTAGGGTTGCGAGAGGCAGACCGAAAAAGACCTGAGACGAGGTCATAGAGTGTGATCTCAGGGATAAGGGACTGAATAGGGAGGCTGTCAGAGATCAAGCAGCGTGGAGAGCCATCATGTGACTAAGGCCGACGCATGCAAGCTTATTGCAGCTTTTATAAAAGATACGATACGATCACAGTACAAAGCAACTGATTAAGCAGGAAATAACTTAGTGTAGAATCCGAATGCAGTATAGATATCGCTGGGAAATAAGCCAGGAAAGATGTGATAAACTGTAGATTAGCTGGAAAGAATGGAAAACACAATCCACTGAGTGTCCACATATAGAGCCACATGGAAATTTATATTAGACCACCGCCATTAAGAAATAAAAGGACCTTTGAACATGAGGCAACGTAAGAACAAGAGAGAGAGAGAGAGAGAGAGAGAGAGAGAGAGAGAGAGAGAAAATAAAAACGAAACGACAATGGTCGGTATAAAGATTCGTCAAAGTTACATAAGGCTCCCCTACATTTTGTGGGAATTTTCTTTATTGCAAGCCCCGCCCCCAATGCGGCGTCTACCTGTCTGCCTCAACCCATTTAAAACCCCCATGCCCAGTGAGACCCCCTCAGTGTCGCTCTTGGGACGGTGGGATGTATGTCTGCTTCGGTTAGGCCATGGCGCCGGGCCGTCTACCTCTTCATCCCCCATCTTGCTGCCACACCAGCCATCACCGCCTCAGTTACCCAGTGTTACGTGGTGGGTGTGTACATGCGCCGCCCAGCTCCGCGGCGCCTCGCTGTCTGGTTACCCCACAGGGGACCAATGCACACCAGTCTCGCGTCATGGCAAGGGCGGAACATGTTCGTGTTTCGCTGAGGGTTCACTTAAGCACCAATAGTTTATTTATTACTGACCCTTTTATTAATCAACTACTTAGTTCACACCCTGCAATTCACTTAAGACTCTAAACCACCCCTACACCCATTATCAAGATCACGGCAGCCACGTAATAACCCGCCATCCTCATATCCAGCATCCTGCCTCAGACCCTGACCCCCCCATACTCCCCTTCCTCCACCCCTCCCCTTTCCTTATCCCCATACTCCCCTTCCTCCACCCCTCCCCTTTCCTTGTCCCCCTACCCAAGCCCCCCAGGGCTACAACCATAGAGGTAGAAGATATGGAACGTTGTGGTGGCGCTGTGGATGTGCTGGTGTTTGTAGAGAGAATGGAGAATGCGAGACTGACTAGGAGAGTATGTGAGTGGGGTGAAGGTGGAGGGGGTGTGGGAGAAACCGAGGATGAGATGGAGGGGTCGGGTGGAGAGGTAGATGAGTGAGGAGGGTGTAAACTGGAGAGAAGGAAGCGGGATGGCAAAGGATAGAATGACCTGGAGACGATAGATTTGTAGCCAGCCTTTCCTAGATTCAGGTATCTTACTATAATACTCGAAGACAAATTAGAAGAGGCCTGGTCTAAGCTGAATGAAAACGTGTGGGTGATAAGAAGATACCGATGCCGAGAAACGTTTGTATATAGAAAGGATTAATGGGGGCCTTCTAACAAATTTACAGATACCGAATAACGTTAGCATATAGATGGGATTAATAGAGACTTTCTGGTCGATATACCGACACTGAAAAACGCTTGCATATAGAAGGGGTTAATGGAGACTTTCTAACCACGTCTTCAGCGTAGGTCAGACGGGTTCACCTGACAGCACCCCTCCACCTCGCTCTCTTCTGCCCAGCGAGAATAAAACGGAAAAGACGTGATCCTATCGTATCTGGGAGTCCGGGGAGGTGCCAGATTCAGTCACGTTGTTCCTACACGTGCGAATTTCCCGCTACTGAGTGAAATCTTCCCGGGTTAATGCCTTGAATCCCGGTGATGTCCATTCTTTTTTTTAAGTTTATTCTTGTTATTATAGTCCGTTTGTTTTCATCTGACGGAACCAGACCACTCCCACAAAGAGAATGCTAAGTCGTGGTTGCGTGAAATTCAGTGGGCCTCAGTTAAGAGATAGAAATGAGTCTCCTTGGTTACTAGTCAGATCTGCTCTCCAGCACGAATGCATAAAAAAATACCCCGCCGAATTGAAAGGGTTAAATTTGTTATCACGGAAAAGGAAAATAAAAGTTTATAAGAGAGAGTTTTCCACCGTTTAGCCGCAGTTCCTTCTTCCATGCTTAAAAAAATCTATCTATCTATCTATTGCCAGACGTCTCAATCCTGTTTGGGGTGGCCACAAACAAATCGCCTCCAAGTCGCCCTGTCCCCCGCCATTTCACTGCCCTGGTCCCAACTCACACCCCCCTCTCTCATATACCTCTCCACCCCATCCCTCCATCTCATCCTCGGCCTCCCCCTCCCTCTTCCCCCCTCCACCTCACTCACATACACTCTCTTCGTCAGTCTTTCACCCTCCCTCGGCTGAATAAAATCGTCTGGCGTTGGTCATAGAAACTGGTTAACTCCTTCAGTCCGATGACACAGTTTTATTTTAATTCTGTCTGTCTATTTCTGTCTCTCTGTCTGTCTCTGTCTCTGTCTGTCTGTCTGTCTCTCTCTCAAGACGATTTTAAACTTGGAAAAGACCCTTAGTGGCGAAGGGGTTAATGAAGGCTAGATATAACCCCTCCAGTTCGACAAATCCCCTTTAAGCTGGATAAAATCGTCTGGAGATTGCACGAGTAAGATTACAGTACTCGTAGTGAAAGGGTTGTGTACCACGTTAGCCACACCGCACACCCTCACTCCTCGAATTCTAGGACAGAGTTACAAATGAAAGAGTTAGGGATATTACGAGAGTGGAACCAGTTAATGAATATGTGAGACTGTCTTGCTGGAAGTGGCTGGGGCACATATACAGAAAAGAAGGTTGTTTAATACAGGATGTGCCAGAGTGGATTGCTAGAGGAAGAAGAGGTAGAGGTAGGCCGAGGGAAACCTGGTTGAGGACAATGAAAAAAGAAGCAGGAGAGGAGTGTTGGTGGGACCTGAAGGAGATGGCAAGAGACAAATATTGGTGGAGAGAGTTCATTGAGACCCTATGCATCCCGTGAGGTGCCACAGGAAATGATTGATTGAATGAAACGAGGTACACTTAAGAGACATAAGAGTTCTGCCTGGTATTCTGCTGCTCCCACTTAACACTTAGAGAGAGAGAGAGAGAGAGAGAGAGAGAGAGAGAGAGAGAGAGAGAGAGAGAGAGAGAGAGAGGGTGTGTGTGGGGGAAATCCGTCACTTTCCTGTATTGTATCAGAGGGAATGATTGGGGGGAGAAGCATACGAAGCCTCTCCCAGCTTAGGAATATTAGGCAACAGAGGGAAGTAAAAAGTAGAAGAGATGAGGTGAAATATTGGGTGAAGTTTTTGTGTCTGGCTGTATAGTACTGTTACACAACTACACTTTCACACACACACACACACACACACACACACACACACACACACACACACACACACACACACACACACACACACACACACACACACACACACCTCAACCCCAGTGCCCTTTTATGCTCAGTGACCCGTACTTAGGCTATGGTGTCATGTGTTTACTTCTTTCCAGAGCTGAAAATATTGTCTGAGTATTAACCCTCTTATTCCCTGACATTTTATTATTCTAGCTATTTCCAGACGATTTGATTTAGTTAAGAGGGTCTGCTTGAAGTGGCAGGTCTTGATATAACCCTTAAGATAGCCACGACATGCCATGACCGGCACAACAGCTGAGCAGAGAAAAAATAATGATGCTCTGTTCTTGTCTAGCGGAAAA
>NC_136984.1:215000-262500 GCF_032717465.1 Coenobita brevimanus | reverse complement strand
GTGTGGTACGGGTGACTGTGTGTATAGCACTGTGTATGTATGTATGTGTGTACCTGCGTTTGTGTGTGTTTGCGTATGTACATGCGTGTGTGTATGTGTGTGCTTCTTCCCTGCATTTAGTGTCTGGCTTTATGTATGTAAACTGAATTGAGGCCCAGTGACATGCCAGTACCCTGTTGTCTGCTATGTAAATTCCACATCCCGACTACTCGTGTTCGGCATGCTGTATGAGTGTGTATGAAGGTGTATGAGAGTGCTGGAGTGTGTTTGAGGGTGAATATGTGTGTATGAAGGTGTATATGAGAGTGTATGTGTGTGTGTGAGTGTGTATAAGTGTGTATGAGAATATTAGGGTGCTGGAGTTTGTGTAAGGGTTTCTATGTGAGTGCTGGAGTGTGTTTGAGGGTGTATATGTGTATATATTAGGGTGCTGGAGTGCTTGTGAGGGTGTATGAATGTATGTGAGTGTATCTAAGTGTAAATTTATTGTCTGTATATGAGAGTTTGGGTGTATATGAGGGTGCATTTTAGTGTATGAATATATATGAGATTATATCATGTGAGTGTATGAGTGTATATGACGCCACTTCGGAGCCACACAGGAGAATATACCAACAGTGAGTGGAGGGATGGGGTGGAGAGGTACATGAGAGAGGGGGGTGTGAGCTGGGAGCAGGGCAGTGAAATGGCGGGGGACAGGGCGACTTGGAGGCGATTTGTTTGTGGCCACCCCAAACGGGATTGAGGCGTCTGGCAATAGATAGATAGATAGAGTGTGTTATATTCTTTTCACTCGAACTTGGCCTAAAATTGATATCTTTCCCATCTAGTCATATAGACGTGCTGTGGAAAGTATGCAGAGCCGCAGCAATATCCTTTCTCTGCTACGGAGCTGTATGAAATAAACTACACTAGGACTAGACTCTAGGCCAAGTTAAGGTGAAAAGACTATGGTGTACCCTCGGTTAAGATAGGCTACACTGGACCCCTTCAGTGTCAGTGCATCCAGTCATGGCCTTCGCCTCTCACTGGTCCCCCACATGTGAGATTTGGGATTCTTTAATATGTTGACAGTGTGTAACATTGTCCCCCCTAAGAGTAAGCCTTGGCACCACCTTACCCTTTCCCCCAATTAAGACTTGCCCCACCTTGGCGCTCCCTCCCAAAAAAAAAGGTAGGGCTTGGTTCCGTCTTGACCCCCCACTTTCTCTTCATTCATCGAGACCTAGCTACACTACGAGAGACAAACAAAGCATATGAGATGACAAGGCCTCTCTCGTCATCATCATCTCGGGTAGAGGTTGGTACTAAGCAAGGTGTCCTAATAGGTAGTCATTATTCTCTCTCTCTCTCTCTCTCTCTCTCTCTCTCTCTCTCTCTCTCTCTCTCTCTCTCTCTCTCTTTCTCAAACTGTTTAAAACTGCCAGATCATTACAAAAACTCTAAAAGTAAAGATATTAATGTGCAATAAAGTGCAGATAGCTCACAAAGCCTCCCCACCAGCTTAAAACTCTTGTTGCATTCGGCTAAGCTCTAATCGTTGAAGAGAGAGAGAAGAATGAGCTGCAGGAAGCTTGAGAATGTCACTCCACGGTACTCTAGGAGGAGTGTTGTCTGCCTGAGATAATCTTGACGCTAGTATGGGGTGGAACAGAGAGAGTCTTTTCTTATTTCGTGCACAGTTTTGCAGCTTCGCACACACAAGGTACATACGAACATAGGCTGCTTTTGTTAGTTCTGTCTTTGGTATTGTTATTGCTGTTGTGATTGTCTTTGTTACTCTAAATGCAGATAGTGTAGTTGTTGTTGATGTTGCTATTGTTATTTGTGGTGGTGGTGGTGGTGGTGGTGGTGGTGATTCTTGTTATTCTCTTTTTTTAGTTGACATTGTTACTAATATTTTTTGTGATCACTTTTGACGTCGCCACAGTGATAGCAGTTTAATCGAAGAACTGTTATTTCTTTCTTTTTATAACTGCAAGGAACTTAACATTATTTATACTATACGCTGATCTACGTTTCTTGGCTGTTACCCACACATCAGAAAGGCAAACAGCAGAGGGATAATGTCAACGGATAGCCACACAGCTTAGTATATTTCACTGACCTGGTCTGAAACCTCTCTCTATCGTGATTGCTGTGTTGTAAGTGGAGATTGAGAGTACAGAGGAATGCTAGTCACGAAGAGGTGCTGTTTAAAAGGATGTAGAGCCATAGCAGTTTTTCCGTTACTGTGCTGCCTGAACGAAGGTGTAAAGGGAAGAAAATCTGGGTCAGCTTAAGGTGAAAGAACAATAGCATGCTCATCACAGCCTTTGAATATTCACCCTTTCAGCTCCAGAACATACCTTCCTTCCCTGCAAACATTTAACTGTCGCAGGTAAGCTATCTTTCTGTAGGACGAGTAAGAGTCATTGGAAGCATCTGTACTTTCCTGTTCTTATCCATACTGCAAAAACTAACCCAACTTACAACACAGAGCTGATGGTAAGAGTCTGTGAATCTACCAGAAGACGTGTTGCGCTTTCTACCTACCTTGGGAGAAAAACTTTCAGATAAAAACATAAAGCTTGGCATACGACATTGACAGACAATGGGACAGATATACCAAGGGGGAAGAGTGTAATTATAACCACAAGCATTTACCCTCAGTTTAAATGAGCTTCTCTTGCAGTAAAATTCATCTTGGGTGAAACACACACACACACACACACACACACACACACACACACACACACACACACACACACACACACACACACACACACACACACACACACACACACACGCACGTAGCCAGTCTAGCATTCACACACAGCCACATGTCCACACACCCAGCCCCTCCCCCCCACACACACACAGCCAAGTCGCCACGAAGTTTCCAAAGTCACATGCAGTGGAATATGACACAGAAGACCCTGGTTGTGTTATGATTTTTAACCAAAGAATCCTAATCATATTTTTCTTTCTAAATCTTAATATCTCAAGATTCTATTTAACCTACGAAAGATCTGAGGCAGTGAAGGTTAACTAAGATATTATTCCTTTCGCATGGGTGACGAGGGGCCAGTAACAGGAGCAGCCAACAGAGAGCTATGTGGCATTTCTTTTCCGCAGTGTGTCACCATATCCCGCCCCACACCACCACACATCCCCGCCAGTCCCTCTCTACTCACCAGTCTTCGAAACGACCTAACATTATCTTTCCAAAGCCACGAAGTGTAGATGTTGATATAAATATACGTGAAATACAATTATGTCTTAGTTTCTCTCCTAACCTGAGCATGTCATCAAATAAATAACTGGTATCTTGTGTAATTACCCTTTTGAAATGTTAACAGGCTTAAATATTAGCCGTAAATAACAAGCATAATTAAGTAAGCATTCTGTGAAAATGCTCTGAGTACATAATGGGTTAATTAAGGACGCCAGAATTTAAGAACAAACCAAAGAAAAGCCAGCGAACTCAGGCATGACCAAAAGCACCCCACATGGCCTCCCTAGCATTGGAGTACTGGATATGTTGGTACTCCACTATCTGTGTTAGTCATGGAGGCTCAGTAGTACCCTTAAGACAAGTTACTATATGAAAATCTGGTTGGAAAACTTTGAAAGCTTAGAAGTGCAGAGATACCAAGAGCTGAAATAATGCCCAAAATGTCGTCTCTTGAATTGAACCGATCAAGTCAGTCACTGCTCACATGTCGTAACTCTACCAGACATTTCTAGCCTGAAGATTCCATACAATTCGTCAATGAAGGCTGGAATGCTGATCTCTCAAACTACTACTACTACGACTACTACTACTACTAACAGTAAACTCTCAGTCCAAAAGCAGTCAAGATAGAGAGTTCCCACACCTAACATCACTTCAAAATCTCTTTACCCAAAATCTCGTGGCCAAGGACGTGCAAGATTTTCGCATAATACTCTGTACGTAGAACGAATAACATGCTAGTTTATGGAATACAGGAGTCTGCCACAACTCTCCATTTGGGGAAAGGAATGGTTAAAGGAAAAAACGAAGACAGAGGCGAGTGGGAGAAGGCTGTGGTATTGGACTGTTCGGGGGTACTATCGATGATTTCACTGCCTTTTTTTCTCATATACAGAGTGAAACTAAAGCTTTATTAATCCTCAGATACGCACATCATTGTTAACTGACGTGATCTGGTACGCGTATGGCTGATAACAAAATATGTGATCAGACAAGCGACCAGAAAAAAAAAAATCGTTGCTTCTGCTACTAGTGGATGTTATTACAGTCAACCGAGAGAGCCCGATGAAGCTATGTGTTTGGCCAGGTTTATATATCTATCTATCAGTCTGTCTACCTGACCGCCTGCCTGTCTGCCTTTTCTGCCTGCTTGACTGCCTGCCTGCCCGCCTTTGTCTGCCTGCCTGTCTGTTAGCAAGATTATAAGGAAAAGTCAGCAGATTATCTTATTCCTTTATTTAGATTTTGAATTTACCATTCTAAACAAACCCTAACGTACTCGGGAACGTTGTCGCTGGAATCCAAGCAGGAAGAGTCAGCGGACAGTGACTAATTGTTCGCAGTTACCCATCCATTTTACTGCTTTCTCTGAATAGGAAGCCCACCCCGACTTAATCTGTTGCGTCACAAAAGGTGCGCGGGGAAGTCAAGCGAGCAGATCATCTCTGTCATTAGACTTTGAGTTAGGTTAGGATGAAGTAATTTTTTTTTTTTATAGCATTCAGTAAAAGGTCAGGGGTACAAGACAAAGATAAAGGTTCAGTCAGCCGTCATGTCCGAGCGAGAGGCTCATCAGTTTCGAAGCATTGTGACGAACAAGCAATAAACAGTAGCTCAGAGATAGACTCCGTGGAGAGAGTGCATCAGTACCTAACGTATACGCGATTATTTTATTTTCTGTTATCATACTTCAGAACCACAGGTGTTTATTGATAAAGTGGACGGGCGTTTCAACCGATTGTGAGGAGCCAGTGTTGTTGGCGTCACTTCATAAGCTGGTGGTTACAGTAGATTTTGCTGGATTTTCCCGCCATTGTCCTCCTGCCTGTGATCTGTCGCCTTGTTCTCACTGCACCCACCAAAGGTATGCTGTTTGACTTTATTAATTCTGTACCCATTTTACTCAAACTTGGCCTAAAATTATCATCTCTCCAACTTGAATACTGAGTTGTAGCAATAGATTAATACTAGAATACGTAAGTCACAAAAAAGTGCCATTGAAGAGGAGCCGTAGCGCTGCCCTTTTCTGCCAATGACCCATGTGAGCCGCAAGAGGACGAAAATCTGGGACAAGTTACCCTGAAAAAAAGTAGTATTATGCAGGATGCTATGATATTCTAGGAAGTTGTGGACAGTTGAGAGTTGTTTGTGAATTGCAATAAAGGGACAGGCAGACAGACAGACAGATAGAGGACAGACAGATGCAGAGAACGGAGACGCGATAGGGGAGAAGAATCCTGACGTTATTATGAGTGTAGTTGACTTCATAGCATACTACATTATATTTGTGCCCTAACTTTAGTAGCATGTTTATGTATAACCAAGGTTCGTTGACAAGTAGTGAACACACACACACACACACACACACACACACACACACACACACACACACACACACACACACACACACACACACACACACACACAATACTCTCTAACGGTAGTTGGTGGTGGGGAAATTTGTGTATGTAACTGTGGTGGTGTGGGGAGGTTGCCATGGTAACACACTGGCCCCGCACACACACACACACACACACACACACACACACACACACACACACACACACACACACACACACACACACACACACACACACACACACACACACACACACACACACACACACACACACACTGCAACCACTCCAAACCATACACCCCCGATCTCCCCACACCCCCACACATACAACATATCCCCCCCTCACCCCCACACACACTGCAACCACATCAAACCATACACCCCCCACCCACCACCCAGCACACACAACACATCCAAACCCACCCACCCACCCACCCACACACACACACACACACACACACACACACACACACACACACACACACACACACACACACACATAGTACTCTCTAGTGGAACTTGCTGGTGAGGAAATGTGTGTATGTAACTGTGATGGTGTCGGGAGGTTGCCATGGTAACACACAGGCACCTCGCACCACACACACACAACACATCCACATACACACACACACACACACACACACACACACACACACACACACACACACACACACACACACAATTTATTTTTGGATAGGGCTGGTAAAGAGACCTGTATGATCATGAGAGTTAATAGAGACAGCATTATCACTCTTATAGCAGTATGACTCACTCTCAGCTGAATGCTATCGCCAAGCAGTACCTGGAATAAAATACTAGAGTTGCCCCTACTATGAGAGGGCCCGGGTACCATCTAGTGGTTGTAAAAGTAACTGGACAAGTTTGTCGTCTTGGTAGGCGTCGCTACTTGGCTACTTTTGCTAGTGGCCGTATGACAGTGGAAGGACGAGGGTGTGTGTGTGTTGGTGTTGCATCAGTCCCCTGAGGCAAGTGTTAGATATTTGCTGTTCTTAGCCATTAAGGTGACTACATTAGGACACAAGGATATCGCACTGACAGCCAGGAAGTATCATGTCCCAAAGAAATATTACCTATGAGGCTACTAGACGTAATTCTGATGAGACAAGGGGGCTGTTGGTGTGAGGGAGATGAGGAGGCCTTGTACCGCCTCAATCTTGGTGTCTCAGACCAGTGAAATAGCAGTGTGAGTGTCATCCTGTAGATTCTCGTTCCGATCAGACTGGTGGACTAGGCTTGCCTGCCTCCTTGTCCATGTCCACCCAACAGTACAGTTTGGGACCTGAATGTATACTGATAAGTGCGATTCAGATATGAGAGGGACAATGTGATGGAAAAAATTATTGTATGTAAATTATTTTGTCCTGAAGCGCACACACACACACACACACACACACACACACACACACACACACACACACACACACACACACACACACACACACACACACACACACACACACACACACACACACACACACACACACACACACACACACACACACACACACACACACACACACACACACACACACACACACACACACACACACACACACACACACACACACACACACACACACACACACACACACACACACACACACACACACACACACACACACACACACACACACACACACACACACACACACACACACACACACACACACACACACACACACACACACACACACACACACACACACACACACACACACACACACACACACACACACACACACACACACACACACACACACACACACACACACACACACACACACACACACACACACACACACACACACACACACACACACACACACACACACACACACACACACACACACACACACACACACACACACACACACACACACACACACACACACACACACACACACACACACACACACACACACACACACACACACACACACACACACACACACACACACACACACACACACACACACACACACACACACACACACACACACACACACACACACACACACACACACACACACACACACACACACACACACACACACACACACACACACACACACACACACACACACACACACACAAAGTATATGATGGTGTTGTTCCTTCATTTGCCTAGGCCGAGATCGTCGTTTTTTTGCAGCTGATTTCCCGTAGTGCAGTGGTAAATTTGGACAAATATACAGCTCTGCATCATTTCCACGTCCCTTCTTCGTGACTAGCATCAATCTAGTGTTAACCCCTTGTCACAACACAAAATTTAAGAAAGAGATTGCAATTTTACGCCAAGTTAGATTGAACAGGGGTCCTTATCCTGCAGCGGTGTGTCACAGGCTGATGATGATGATAATAGGGTTGTCGGAGATGATATTGATATTGATGATAGTGATGCTGCTGATGATAGTGATGTTGAAACTCCTGAACCAACTAACTGGACCGAGATTATGGTGATTGTAATGATGATGGAGTAGTTGGGATAATAATGATGATGATGATGACGGTGATGGAACTTATGTAGTAACTCTTTAACAGGGTTGTGATGATTGCTGTGCTTGACGCTGTTGCTCCTGGCGATGATGATGATGATGATGATGATGATGATGATGATGACGACTACGACAACGATGATGATGGTGATGACGATGATGATGGTGACGGCGACGATCTTCATGTCTATGGCTGAGTCACCTCTTGTTTTTCGTTTCTCTTCAAATGTAGTTGGTGACTGTGTGTAGGAGAGAGAGAGAGAGAGAGAATGTGTGTGTGTGTGTGTGTCCGCGCATGCTTGTGTGTATTTGCGTGCGTGCGTGCTTGTGTACAGCATTTCCCTCACACTCGAACTATTTATATCATAAGAGTGCAAATGAGGTCAGGGATATTGCTCTTCTTGGCCATACAAATACTAAACATTTACACTATATTCTGAAAAAACATACTGGATTCCTAAGGTCACTCAATGGGTTTCAAAAATCATTGTTCACTGTCTCTTTATTTATCGCAAGGAAAGGGATGGCGAATAAGAGAATGACTAGAAGAGTGCACATGAGTTAGCTGGAAGGATAGAGGGGGATGGGGAGACCGACGATGAGATGGAGGGAAAGAGTAGAAACATATGACTGGGATACTTGAGCTAAATGGTAGAGGACAGTACATCATGAAGGCGATTTGCTTGTGGTCACCCCTTACGGGATTAAGGCGTCTGGCTATAGATAAACAGATATAGATAAATAGATAGATAGGTAGGTGATGATGATAATATGATATTGATGATGATGATGATGATGAGAATGGTAATGATAATGAGAATGACGGTGTATATAATGATGATGATGATAATGACGACGACAGCTATGATGATGATGATGAGGAGGATATTGATGATGATTTTTGTCGGCAGGTGGAAGGACGAAACAGCAGGAACTCTACCATCGGTCCAAGCATCCACGATTCCACATCCATCCATCCATCCATCTTGCTTGATGTTAAAAGCTAAGTCTATTTAACCTAAGTAGTACCAATTGCTTCTTCATAAGCTTTCCAGCTGTCTGAACAGATCTGCAGTAGCTTTTAACTTCTAGAATAACTCGGTTCTGGTGCTCAGTTTGGTACTTTTATTTTCCTTTCATCAGAACTGCCGCGGCAGATTTTGAGAAAAGTCCCTCAAGTAACTCCTATTATTTTTTTTTACTAGGTTTCTAATGATGTCCATAGATCTGTTGTGGCTTTAATAGTTTCCTAGACAACTCAGTCTTGGCGCTGTTCTCTGCCACCCTATTATACCATGTCATATAGTGTTCTCGCTTGCTTGCTCTCTACGCTCGCTCGGTTGAACAATAAATCACTGAAGAAAAGGTGGTATAAAGCCCCCTAAGCCGCCGTAGTATTACACCCTCGGTATGCAGTTCGTTCCCTGTGGTCTTGTAACTTTGTGTACCCGAAGCGCTTACAAAATAACTTGAAATAATTTTCCTTTCGTAACTAGACTCGTTTCACTTTAACTTGGCCTGAGTTGTTGTTGTTGTTCTTGTTACATCTTAGGCTCCTCTGGATGTGAACCCAGTGTTATGTTGAAGGACTGTCTGTGTTGTGGTGGTGTGGTGCAGGAAGTGAGTGGGTGTGCTGTGGTGTGGGGGTGCCACTTTGCAGTATGAGCACAGGGGATTGTATGTGTGTTATATTTTGTGTTAGTATTGTAGCAGGGAAGGTTGGTGTACTCGTGTCTCTGGGTTCGGTAGTGTCTGAAGGGTGTATGGCTGGTGGTGGCACATGAAAGATGCTGTTTGGTAGAAAGTTTTGGCTGGCTGGGGTGTCTGTGTGTTTATGTATGTGTTTGGTATAGAAAGTTTTGGCTGGCTGGGGTGTCTGTGTGTTTATGTATGTGTTTGGTATAGAAAGTTTTGGCTGGCTGGGGTGTCTGTGTGTTTATGTATGTGTTTGGCAGAAAGTTTTGGCTGGCTGGGGTGTCTGTGAGTTTGTGAATGTGTCTGGGAAGTGTAGAGTCGGGTGGAGGAGGGGATATGTTGCAAAGATAATCTGTGTAGTGTTGGGCGGTTGTTCGATTTTGTTTGTGGAGAGGATGATGCAACATAAGGTTACAAAGGTGGGACGGATCTTGAGCTGAAGTGATGAACTGTGTGCCTCTGATATTCACTTGGTCTCTGACTGAAATTAGTTATGTTTCTTGGTGTAGGCTGTCAGTACTTGTGGTCTTAGTGCCACAAACAAGTCGCTATCAAGGTATTGTTTTCTGTTCTTTAAAGCTCCTTCGTGTTTGTGTTGGATATGATTACGGCTCAGCTTGTGCGGCAGTAATTCACGGTTGTTTTAATGTATTACTTATAAGTGGAGGATGGAGTTGGGATGTATATGAGAGAGGGTGTGAATTAGGGGGAGTGATGCATTATGACGGGGGACAGGGTGGCATAGAGGCGACTTGTTTGTGGCCACCTCTTACGGGATTAAGTCGTCTGGCTATAGATAGATGGATAGACAGATAGCTTATAGTTTCCATACGGTTTGCCGAGTAGTAGCGATAGTTATCACTAGAATATGATGGTAGTCACGAATGAGTGCCGTGGAAAGGATGTTGGGCTGTAGTATTGGCTGTTTCTGCTACTGATCTGCGTGACATTCTCATATGCTATAAATGAAACTCTGTGTCAAGTTAAAGTGAAAGGCGTGTATGTTTGTGTAGGAGGAACGAGAGACAAGGAGGTATTCTGTGGCCTGTTTTCTTTGTGCTTCCTACAAGACACAGTAATAGTTATGACGGGGCATTGATGGCAAGTTTGTGAGTCAGCACACACTTACGGCCTCTCATTATACAAGGTGGTCCATATATTACGCCACCCAGTTCTTGTGTGTTTTGGGCACGGCTCAGTGAACATTACCAGTGTCTACCCTGCATCATTATCTACTTCCCACAACCCTCTTCAGGCTTAGCTTTATAATATAGGCTTTAATTTAGGTCCATTGATTGCATGGTGGAGAATTCCCATAACCTTTTTTATGCTTAGCTGTATATCATTGTATTGTATAATCTTTTATGTCCACGATCACAAGGCTGAGTAAAATATGGTGAAGCGATCAGAATCTCTTAGCTCATCACAAAAGCCGTCCCCACAACACACAAGACTGCAGAGCGCAATATACTTATCACCTATATTAAGTCAAAGCCACAGTTTAAAAGGTAATGAAACAAGACAGAAAATTTAAGTTTTCATTATTAATACTTCAGTACAAAATACATTAACAGAGACAGCAATATAAAATATGCATTCAAAAGTAGCATTTGTCCACAGAACATCCTGGAGGGGAGCGACCCGACTTGCAAGGCAGATCACACCATCACCACCAGGCTTCTCTCGGCAGGTCAGGGCAGATCACCAGCAGCAGCAGCAGCAAGTAATCTCACGGCTGGGGAAGACACGACACCCTGCCGCCGCCGCCGCCGCCGCCACCACCACCACCACCACCACCACCACCACCACCACCACCAGGCATCTCAGAGTAGGGGAAGACACCACACCACCGTCAGGCTTCTCACGGCAGGGCAGACCAAACTTCAGCAGGGTATGACAAGTGTGGCAAGGAAGCAGCGTCAAGGCAGCAGACTCCAGCACGACCTGTGGACCAGATGTGTATTAGTTCAAATCAGTGTTAGCTTTAGTTATTTAATCTTCTATCTATCTCTATCTATTGCCAGACACCTCAATCCCGTTTGGGGTGGCCACAAACAAATCGCCTCCAAGTCGCCCTGTCCCCCGCCATTTCACTGCCCTGCTTCCAACTCACACCCCCCTCTCTCATATACCTCCCCACCCCATCCCTCCATCTCATCCTCGGCCTCCCCCTCCCTCTTCCCCCCTCCACCTCACTCACATACACTCTCTTCGTCAGTCTTTCACCCTCCATCCTCTCCACATAGCCAAACCACCTCAGTGTGTTCTCATAACGCTTCCTATCACATCCACATCCACACCACAACGCTTCTTTATATCCTCATTCGTCAGCCTGTCTCTCCATGTGACTCCACAGGCTCCTCTTAAATAACTCATTTCCACTGCTCTCACTCTTGACTTGTGTCCCTCCAACAACGTCCAAGCTTCACTTCCATACGTTAGAGTTGGTATCACAATACTGTCATGTAGTAACTTTTTCACTTCCATGCTCACTTCCCTGTTTCTTATCACTGCTTTCAAAGAACCAGCAACCTTTCTTCCCTGCTGTACCCTTTCAAGCACTTCACCCTCCAAACCTCATCACACTACCCAAGTACTTAAACGTACTCACATTTTCCAATTCCTCACCATCCAACCTCGCTGTACATTCACTGACTTCACCTCTCTCAAAGACTATCACTTTACTCTTCCCTACATTCACCTTTAGATTCCGTTTCTTGCACACTCTCCCAAACTCATCCACCAAGCCTTGCAGCTCCCCTTCGTCTTCACCCAACAACACATTATCATCTGCAAACAACAGTACAGGGAGTTTCCAGACACTATCCTCTTTCACCAGGGCCACTCCAACATCCACTACCCTACCTTGTACCTCTTTTATTACCCCATCCATGTACAGATTGAACAACCATGGAGACATGACACATCCCTGTTTCAACCCAACCTTCAAAGAGAAAAATTCACTTAGTTCACCATCCACACGCACTGCAGCCTTCGCACCATCGTACATACTCTTCACAGCATTCAACAACTTCCCATCTACTGCATATATTCTTAACACTTTCCACAATCCTTGTCTATCCACCCTGTCATATGCTTTCTCCAAATCCATGAAAGCTGCATACAACTTCTTTCCCTTCTCTAGAAACTTTTCCACTCAAGATCTAAGAATGAATATCTGATCTACACAACCTCTTCCCTTCCTAAAGCCTCCCTGTTCTTCTCCAACTAATTTCTCTGTTCTTTCTCTAACTCTGTCAATAAGTATCCTACCATACACTTTTCCTATTATACTAAGAAGACAAATGCCCCTATGATTACCACACACTTCTTTTTCCCTTTTCCTTTGTACAAGGGAATAATTATACCTGACTTCCAATCCTCCGGGACTCTACCTTCCTCCCAGGCCAATCTGCACATCTTCCACATCCATTCTACTACTATCTCTCCCCCATGCTTCAGCATTTCACCACACTCTCCATCAATTCCTGGGGCTTTCCCAGATTTAACTTTCTTCATTGCTTCCACAACTTCTATCCTACTGATTTCTTCCTGTCTTCTCACCTCCCTCCTTCTCCCAGCCATTCCCCAGCCACTTATACTCGCATTACTTCCATCCTCTACGTTCAACAATTCCTTAAAGTGTTCTCTCCATCTGCTCACTTTTTCTCCCTTCTCCACTAGTAATCTACCATTTTTATCTTTCACTCCCCTGCTAACCTCACTTCCACCCTGTCTTACTCTTTTCACCTCTCTCCAGAACATTTTCTTACAGTCCCTCCACTTTACACTCAAATTCCTTCCAAATTCCTCATCCACTCTCTTCTTACTCTCTCTTACTAATCTCTTCACCTCTCTCTTCCTTTCTACATATAACTCCCTCTTCCGCCTCTCAACTTCTTCCACGCCCCTATTTCTCATCCATTCATTGTATGCTTTCTTCCCAGATGACGATGTAGGGAATTGTAGCTTTGGCCAGGCAACTGAGCTGGTAGGATGTGCTGTGGGTAACCCAGGGATTCAGGTTCAGACAGGCCCAAAATGGGCACAAAACAGGAGGGTTTGGCTCTTCTGTCAGTGTTCAGGTTTGGAATTGTCATCATTTTGTTCCCTCTCCAAATAATTGCAGCCAAACCTAGATCTAGGTATAGCATGGTTAAGGATAGCATAAAATTTCTGAGTGCTAGTGATATCCATGCTGCTAGATCTTTGGCAACTTCCCTATGCAGTCCCCTATCCCTGAGGTCACACTCTTTGACCTCATCCCAGCTCTTCTTTGGTCTGCCTCTCGCAACCCTGCCCCCAACGTTTACACATCCCTTTCTGCGCCCAGTTGTCAGCTCCTATCCTTTCCACATGTCCAGACAATCTCAGTCAGCACCTCCTCATCACAACAACACACTCCAGTCCCATCCTCGCTCTCAACTCTTCAGTCATAAACCTAGCCCCCCAAGGCCTCGCGTTCAAGGACGCACTGCACATCCACCCACTCATTGTCATTTCTGTATGTTTAAGCCTGCAAATATCCTCTTCCTTTGCTGCCCAAGTGTCACTACCATACAGTATTGCACTCCTGGCACATGACACATACAGAGGTCCTTAGCACAGAGGGAAAGCTCTCTCAGTGTCAGGAGAGGCAACAGCTCACTGAATTTCTTCCAACAACTCCTCACTCTAGCCACAGAGCTAGCTTCAGCCCCACCTCCAGCACATAACATGTCTTCCAAATAACAAAACTCTTCCACACACTCGAGAGACTCACCAACAAGGTCAGTCCTTCCATGCCTGACAAGCTTCACCTTCTCTACCCAACACACGGCACACATGAAATCAGCATTATCTTGCAGTCTACCTCTAGTACCACTACATATCTTATGCACTCACTTATCACAGACTGCACAAGATGGAATTACTTTCCACGCCCTTGTGGCAAATCTCACATGGCCACTCTCCCTCTTCTTTGACAGTACTGCCACCAGCCCTATACACCATCACTTTAGTAATATCTGCATTTACTTTGAGCCCTTGTGTTTCATACCATCTCTGCACTTCCCAAATCTTTCCTCCGCCTTCCTTTCATTCTCTGTAATCAACACCAGATCATTAGCATACATCATCTCCCACGGGAGTCCATTTCTGAAGTCACATGAGAGGGTTTCAAGTACCATGATAAACAACAAGGGTCTCAAAATTGACCTCTGGTGCACACCAGCATTCTTGGAAAACTTGTCACTCAAATCTCCATTCACACTTACCTGGGTGTGAGCACCCACACAAATGGCCATAATCACCCTAACCAGCCACTCCTTGATCCCAAGCTTTCTCATTGCCCACGTCACCACCTCTCTAGGGACTCTGTCAAAGGTCTTCTCCAAATCAACAAAAACAAAGTACAATTCCCTTTTCTTTCCTATATATTTTTTCCTGAAACTGTCGAACAATGAACATGGCATCTGTGGTCCCTTTGCCTGACATAAACCCAAACTGTATCTCATCAATATTCACATTTTCTCTTAACATACCTTCTAGAATTAGGAGAGAGGTTTCATAAGTTGATTGGAAGTCAGGAGACAGCAGGAATATACCATTACTGTTGAGGGGGATGAATTTGTGTGTAGGCTATGATATAGGAAGCATATCTCAGAATATGGATGTACAAGGTTAATCATATCTTGTATAGTACTTACACTTTCAGATTTGATAGCTTTTCCTTTTGTAATCTTTACTGAATGATGCAATCAGTTCATGATTACACATTATATAATCTCAGACTTCATCTGTGTCATTGTAGTTGGCTCACCTTGACAAATTTTAGTCCTTCTGCTGCTTAGTTCCTGTATCTAAGTGGCAGAATAAGACAGTATTATGGTTTTGCATCCTCCCCATAGATCTTCATTGTGATTTGCATGATAATCCAGTCTTTATCTCTAGAAACAGCTCAGCATTCAAGGTGGAGAGATGCCAGGTTTTTGTCAGTTTAGGGTGGACATGTAGTCTATATGGTTTGTCTTTATTGTTTTATGTATTCATTATTATTATTATTTTTTACTGTGGATCAAATTTAGCGATTCATCTCTTCCGTTTATAAATCGGTACAACAGATAGGCTTTCATTCTCAGAGTATGACCACTGAGTACTGTACTGTCTTCCTGTGCAGTGTATATTTTGTCATTTGTACTCTCATTATAAGTTTCATTAAAGAATTTGTATCATAAGTTTAGTTTCTGTGTCACTCAGTGTGTTAAGTTTATGTAATATATGGTTAATCGTTTAAGTCCTGCTGTTGGTTAGCAGTTAAGTTCCAGTTTTTACTTTCTCCCTTTATATAAGTAGCAACTGCTCTATATTCTTTCCATAGCACTTGTTCATGATTAGCATTAAACTGCAGGCTTAGGTATTCCAAGTAGCTCAGGAAATTTCGAGATATCTCCTCCTAAAGCGACATTAATAGGTACATGACAATTTAGTTTAGTCTGTGCATGTTGTTCAATTTCCCATTTTTTGTAAACATGTAAAGAAATAAAATACAGTAGAAGTTTTAGCCGCTACCCTTATGGGGCCGCGGTGGCATGGTCAGCATGGTGCTGGCCTGTTGATCAGGAGGACCCGGGTTCAAGTCCCGGTGTGATAGAGGTTTCTTTAAAATGTGGCTGAGGGAAGTTTGCGTAGCAGGCTTTCCTTAAAACCACAAGGCCCCATACTTACACTTCAGCTTACACACTACTACATACATACACACACTACTACATACATACACACATCAAGACACACACACACACACTGCTACATACATACACACATCAAGACACACACACACACACTGCTACATACATACACACATCAAGACACGTACATAGCCACAGCCACCTTCACACAGTAGACACACACACACACTACTACACACACAAGACACGTACATAGCCACAGCCACCTTCACACAGTAGACACACACACACTACTACATACATACACACATCAAGACACACACAGTACTACACACACACACACACCAAGACACGTACATAGGCCACAGCCACCTTCACACAGTAGACACACCACACACACAGAGAAAGGTGGGACAGACACACCACAGGCAGACAGAGAGGGACATATACAAAACACAGGGCGTGAGAGAGGAGGGGGTTTTATTAAAAAGTCCAATTTTGGTATACCTCCTGTGGCAAAATTGATATAGCCCCCCCTTTAATATTTTTTGGATATATTCATTCAGTGCCCCCCAGGCCCCAGACCCACTCGGCTGAACCAAATTGTTTGGCGTCAGCTGGAACATGATATACCAGAGTTATGCCGGTCATGCGGGGGTTAATGGTGACAGTGTAGTAACTGTCAGGCTCCTATGACTCACTCAGCCGAACAAAATCGTCTGTCAGCTGGAATGGAATACTAGAGTTGTCCCAAGCACCAGAGGGTTAAGATTCTTAACCCTCTGGTGCTTGGGACAACTCTAGTACCCCATTTCAGCTGACTCAGACGATTTTATTCGACTGAGTGAGTCATAGGAGCCTGACAGTGTCAATACCTTCACCATTAACCCCCTCACGACCGACATAACTCTAGCATCATGTTCCAGCTGACGCCAGACAATTTGGTTCAGCCGAGACAGGATCCTAGGATCCTGAGAGACACTATAACATCACAAACAAAATACAAAATGCCTTCCCTCCATCTTGAACGTACTATAATTCATTTACATTAAGTAAGCTCGTATTTTCGTATTTTTGCAGCTTATTTCATGTATCTTAGTTAAAAGAAAAAAATACTACGAGCCGGTGAATAAAACCCACACTTGTAGACGAAGAATATAATTACCAAACAGTTTCGGTGGACACTGCCACCATCTTCAGTGGTCAAGATAGTGAGAGGGAGTGACATACTGGGTATACAAGGGTTCCTTTTTATGCGTGTGTGTGTGTGTGTGAAAGGGTGGGGTAAAGGTGAGGTGGGGTGGGGTAGATTGTAAGCGGGGATTAACCCAAGGGCGATTTTGGGGGGGACATTATCGGACAAGTCAGGTGTAATTCCTATCTGACCTTACCTGTGTCGTAGCAGGAAGGGACGTCAGATTGGAATTACACCTGACCTGTCCGGTAATGTCCCCCCCAAAATCCCCCTTGGGTTAATCCCCGCTTACAATCTACCCCACCCCACCTCACCTTTACCCCACCCTTTCACACACACACACACAGGCATAAAAAGGAACCCTTGTATAATCAGTATGTCACTCCCTCTCACTATCTTGACCACTGAAGATGGTGGCAGTGTCCACCGAAACTGTTTGGTAATTATATTCTTCGTCTACAAGTGTGGGTTTTATTCACCGTCTTTGATTATCACGGAAGAGTGATTCATCCAGCCAATACTACGAGCTCTGTATCTTTTCATAGCCCTTCTTCGTGACTAGCATCGTATTCTAGTTATCTATAGTTACAACTGAGCATTCAAGTTGGAGGGATCACAACTTTAAGCAATTACAGTAAACAAACAAACAAAAAGCAAGTGTCGTCCTCTTGACCTCTCGTCTTCGCAGGAATGCTGCGGTGACGCCATCTTGTGCGTGGAATGCGTGAAGTGCAGGCTCTTGAGTGGAAGGAGCACGGAGCCACGGGAGACTTAATAATATTCGCTAGTCAGCCAGTCTAGAAGCCTGGGACATTTGCCTGAAATAATAATATTAATAATAATAATAATAATAATAATAGAAATAGCAACAAAACCAGTCATATACATAATTCAATATCTTAGTCACTCGATCTGTCCATTCCGCCCCTTCAGTACGAGGACGCATTTCTGCAAGCTATTTTTTCTAACATGGGAGGTTCGATACGTTTGATTGAGCCTATCCATAAGACTCCTAAAGCTGAGTAAATGCCTCTGAAAGTTGCAAAATATAAAATATAAAACGTCTATATGATATAAAAACCTTTGTTCACCTCCGGGACTCGATCTGTGGCGCCTAGACCAAGTGCTGACGTCATGTTTAGGCTACACTTTGCTACCTTTAGACGATTTCCTGGAGCTTAAAGAAACCCTCTCGGGATGATGGGACAGACACAATAACCCCTTCAGACAGAGAATGACTTAGTTACTTTGTTCTAGGTAACCGGACGATTTTATTCAGCTTAGGAGATCCCCTCGTAGTGAAGGGGTTGATGGTGACTCTATCTAACCCCTCCAGTACGAAATTTCTCTCCAGAGTTGAAGAAAATCGTCTGGAGGAAGAAAGATGAATATGGAAAAAAGTGTTAATGTGGACAATGAGTTAGATAAGACTGGTTTGGTTAAGGCAGGGTAGGGATGGGACGGTTGTGGCAGGGTGGGGTAGCGTTGGGTCGGTTATGGCAGGGTGGGGTAAGGTTGGGTTAGTTTTGGCAGGGCGGCGAAGGATTGGGCCGGTTTTGGCAGGGTGGGGTAGGACTGGGTCGGTTATGGCAGGGTGTGGTAGGAATGGTTCGGTTTTGGCAGGGTGGGGTAGGATTGAGTTTTTTGGGCAGGGTGGGGTAGGGTTGGATCGGCTTTGGCAGGGTCGGGTAGGGTTGGGTCGGTTTTGGCAGGGTGGGGTAGGACTGGGTCAGTTTTGTCAGGGTGAGGTAGGATTGTGTCGGTTATGACAGAGTATAGGATAGGTTTTGGTTGGTTTTGGCAGCGTGGGTTAGGATTTGGTTGGTTTTGGCAGAGTGGGGTAGGATTGGGTCGGTTTTGTCAGGGTGAGGTAGGATTGTGTCGGTTATGACAGAGTATAGAATAGGTTTTGGTTGCTTTTGGCAGATTTGGTTGGTTTTGGCAGAGTGGGGTTTGATTGGGTCGGTTTTGGCAGGGTGGGGTAGGATTGGGTCGGTTTTGGCAGGGTGGGGTAGGATTGGGTCGGTTTTGGCAGGGTGGGGTAGGATTGGGTCGGTTTTGGCAGGGTGGGGTAGGATTGGGTCGGTTTTGGCAGGGTGGGGTAGGATTGGGTCGGTTTTGGCAGGGTGGGGTAGGATTGGGTCGGTTTTGGCAGGGTGAGGTAGGATTGGGTCGGTTTTGGCAGGGTGGGGTAGGATTGGGTCGGTTTTGGCAGGGTGGGGTAGGATTGGGTCGGTTTTTGCAGGGTGAGGTAGGATTGGGTCGGTTTTGGCAGGGTGGGGTAGGATTGGGTCGGTTTTTGCAGGGTGGGGTAGGATTGGGTCGGTTTTTGCAGGGTGGGGTAGGATTGGGTCGGTTTTTGCAGGGTGAGGTAGGATTGGGTCGGTTTTGGCAGGGTGGGGTAGGATTGGGTCGGTTTTGGCAGGGTGGGGTAGGATTGGGTCGGTTTTGGCAGGGTGGGGTAGGATTGGGTCGGTTTTGGCAGAGTGGGGTTTGATTGGGTCGGTTTTGGCAGGGTGGGGTAGGATTGGGTCGGTCTTGACAGGGTGGGGTAAGGTTGGGTTGGTTTTGGCAGTATGGGGTAGGGATGGGTCGAGTTGTGTTTGGGAGGGTAGGATAGGTTATGGCAGGGTAAGATAGGGCTGGGTGGTGGTGGACTGGGTAGGGTAGTGTAGGGCTGGGTAGGGTAGGATAGGCTGAATCAGGGTAGTGTAGGGTACAGAAGAGAGGTGGGTATAACTGCCGTTTAGTTCCGTCATATCCAACGCCTATTTCACTCAGTTATACTACACTGTCTCATCAAATCTGGGGCGATCTTCTCTACGATTTTTGTTCTTCCCCGCTTAGTTCAGTCCTTTAGTTCATTCATGACCCTTGGCTTTCCTTTTTTTTTTTTTTTTTTTTTTATGTGGTGGAGCGCAGGGGCACGAGGCTAGACCACCATAAGTCCAGAATATTAAAGGGTAGGCCACCAAGCTACGCCCTGGTAACGTCTACACGTCAAAACATCTGTCCACCTCTGGGACTTGAACCGCGGAGCGCTGGACGCAGAGCTCTCGGTTTGCGGATGTCACTTTTACACTTTGTTAGCTTCTGACTATATCCTACAGCTTCAGAAAACCCTCTTAGGATGACGGGACAGAATCATTTAATCTTTCAAGCCGAGAACAACTTATTTACATTGTCCTAGCTGACCGCATGATTTTATTCAGCTGAGGAGATCCCCTGATAGAGATGGGGTTGATGATGGCAGTATTTAACCCTTCCAGTTCGAAATTTCTCTCTACTGTAGAGGTGAAGAAAATCATCCGAAGGGAGAGAGAAGAAAACAGGAAAAGTAATGTAGTGGTGAAAGGGCTGTACAGGGGAGGGTAGGTTAAAGTAGGGTAGAGTTGGGTCGGCAATGGCAGGGTAGGGTAGGGTAGGCTGAGGTAGGCTAGTGCAGGGTTGAGAAGAGTAGGGTGGGGTAAATTGAACTGAATAAGTATATACAATAAAATCTGGCGATACAACAACCAGGGCCATGTGCCGCCGGACGACAACGAGAATAAAAGCACTCGAAAAGATGAAATACACACACACACACACACACACACACACACATACACACACACACACACACACACACACACACACACACACACACACACACAAAATACAATTCATAATTAAAACAAGAAAAACACTAAAACACTAAGAACACTAAAACCACTGCATACTAAATTTTACACGGTAGTGCAGCTGCCTACACCAAGCAAAGGTTTCCCCCTCCACCACAACAAGCATCCTCTCCAAGTACCAACAGAAGACTACAATCCCTCTCCTGCCCGGTGCTCAGAGAGGTAACGATGGCGCAATTCCCCAACAGTGGACACCATCAGCAAAAGCCGAAGAGTCAGGGGGACGAAGCATTCCACACAGAAAGTAGGGGGAGAGTCCTCCATTAAAAATCAATGAGAGAACCAGGAATGGCCCATTCGGAGCCAGCATAAAGCCGTCTCCCACCTGCATTCAGACCTCGGCAAATGAAGGGGCCCGTTTACCCACAAATATCACACATTTTGTTGGCCCCCACCGCATCCCACCTACTCTGCCAGTGGGAGCAAACAGTGAGTGGTTAGATGAATATCACTGAGCGAGGCAGGGGAGAGGTGAGGATGGGCGAGAGGCAGCAGCCTTTGCCAGAGCGTCAGCATGCTCATTGCCCACAATGGTACAAAACCACAAAGCAGTCCCTAGCAAGCACAGCCATTCTAAAACACTGTAGACAACAAAAGAGGATTGGACGGGAAAACACAAAATGGAGATCGGCAGAGTCGCTAAAAACTGTATAACAAACAGGAGGGAAGCTAAATATCAATTTGACTGCGAGTAAAATAGCAGTAAGTTCTGCGATAAAAGTAGATACGATGGGGGAAGACTCCTACCACGAATGAAATCGGGAAATATAACACCCAAGCCTGTCCGCTCACGGGATTTCAATCCATCAGTACATACGAGAATCGAGACACTGTGAGAGGAAGCATGTTCTAAAAAAATAGCAAAGAGCCGCCTGTGAGGAAAGAAAGGCCCCTCTCTCAGGAAAGTAAACACACGGTTGCACCCCTGAGAGGAGCCAGGGAGCCATCCTTGGTACACGCACAGGACAAACAAGAAAGGTTGGAACATCCACATCCCCCATGGCAGCCTTCACCCTGTACCCAAACGGATGTGGATAGCGAGGATACGGCGAGGCAGACACTCCCTCCGGAACAGAGCCAACAAAATCTTCCTGAACTTTAGCAAAGACGGTGACACTAAGGACACTAGTTTGAGGCACTCCCTCCTCTTGAGGATATGAGGGAAACAAGGTGGCACCAATACGGAAAAATTCCATAATCAGTAAAGGCAACCTACCACGCAAACCAAGATGGTGACCTGCAATACCTGGCTTGTGAAACGGTAGGACAACAGCCCCCGCCAAGAAGCAGGAGTGGACGAATCTCTCCAAATTCTATTTATAAGACTCAGGAGGAAGGACACTGCTTCATCATCCAGGTACCTCAGCACTGCATGGGGAATATTATCGACTCCGGAGAAGTGTCATGACAGGGAAAGGGTAGACCAAAGTTTACAACAAGACAAAGGGATGTTGTAAGTCTCTCCGCCCCCAGAACGGATGTCCAACACCTTAATCTCCTCCACCTCCCTAAGCCTGGCAAAAACCGAAGAACGAGTATCCCTACAGGAGACCTCAGCGGTAGGATAGGGTAGGGAACGCTAGGGCAGGGTAGGCTGGGGTAGGGTAGTGTAGGGCAGAGAAAAGTAGGTTAGGATGGGTTGGTTTAGGCTAAAGTAGGACAGAATAGGAGAGGGGTAAAATGTGCCTAGTCCAGGAACGAAAAATATATCAGTTATCCATGTAACTAGCGTTTTCTATTTCGGTAAATTATTTTCTTGTCTGCCTAAAGTATCGTGATGTACGAACAATGAGATTAGATATCGAAACTGTAAGATGCGAATTAGTTACAAAGACGGTATTTTGTTTTGGTTAACGTTACATCGATACGTTCAGCTAAGAGCAACTCGGCAGAACTGAACAGTATATGACGTGCTAGATGAACGCTGTGACCGGAAAATAAATATATATGTATATATACTTCAGCATACAGTAAGCGATTTTATGTTAACTGAAGAGAAGCCACCACAGCTAATGGGTTAAGTTTACACACACACACACACACACACACACACACACGTTGCGAAAAGTTTCACTGACGAAGTGGGTGGTTACTGTCCCCCTTGAGCAAGGGGACTGGTGTGTGCGTGTGTGGTCACAGCCTTGCCCTTAGATCGGACTACATGAGCTCTCAGCTCCCTTCCGGGAGGGTAAAAGCTGACGATCACGACCATCAAGTGATCCTGACCGACCCGGTGAATTACATACACACACACACACACACACACACACACACACACACACACACACACACACACACACACACCATTACTTGCAACTGGCTGGCCTATCATACAGCCATATCCTATATTCATGAAGTACAACACATCTTACATTTATGTAGTATGTAAAAAAAAAAAAAAAGAAAAAAAAGATTATATAATACAGAACTGGGAAATATGATGATGATGATGATGATGATGATGATGAGAGGGGAGTAAACAGGGTGAGATGAGGAGAATGAGAGAGATGGATGGACATAACAGTGAATGTATTATGTATATTAACCTGACAAATGCCGAAGTAAGCTGGTAAGGGTGAGGTAATATGGAGCCTGACCCTACCGTGACAGCATATAATTATTGATTTATCCACCGATAGATCTACCTATCTATCTATAGCCCGACGCCCTAATCCCGCAAAGAGTGGCCGCAGACAAAACGCCTCCCAGTCGCTGTCACCCATCATTTGACTACCTTCCCCCCAACTCACCCGCCCCTCCCTCATATACCTCTCAACGCCATCCCTCCACCTCATCCTCGGTCTACCTCTCCCTCTCCCTCCCTCCACTTCACCTACATACACCCTCCTAGTCAGTCTATCATTCTCCATTCTCTCCACATGTCCAAACCACCTCAGTGTATTTCTCCTAATCTTCTCAACCACATCCACATCTACCCCACAACGTTCCTTCACTTCTTCATTCCTCAACCTGTCCCTCCACGTCACTCCACATGCTCCTCTCAAGTAACTCATTTCCACTGCTCTCACTCTTGACTTGTTCCCCTCTTGCAAGGTCCACGCCTCGCTTTCATACGTCAGGATAGGGATCACAATACTATCATGCAGTGACTTCTTAACTTCCATACTCACCTCCCTATTTCTCATCACTGCTTTCAGCGAACCAACAACCTTCCTTCCCTGCTGTACCCTTTCACGCACTTCATCCCCCAAAGTTCCATCCTTACTCATCACACTACCCAAGTACTTGAATGCACTCACATTCTCCATATCCTCACCATCCAACCTCACTGTACATTCTGTGACTTCATTCCTCTCAAACACCATAACTTTACTTTTGTTTACATTAACTTTCAGCGTCCTCCTCCTACACACTGTCCCAAATTCATTCACCAAACCTTGCAACTCCCATTCATCTTCACTCAACAATACTGTATCATCAGCAAACAGCAACACCGGAATCTTCCAGATCTCACCCTCATTCATTAAAGTCACCCCCACATCCACTGCCCTACCTTGCACCTCCTTTACAACCCCATCCATGTATATATTAAACAGCCATGGAGACATCACACAACCCTGTTTCAGTCCCACACTGAGATCAAAGAACTCACTCAGCTCACCATCCACTCGCACCGTAGCCCTACCTCCTTCGTACATACTCTTCACAGCATTCAACAATTTCCTCTCCACCCCATATATTCTTAATACCTTCCACATACCTTGCCTATCTATTCTGTCATAAGCTATCTCCAAGTCCATGAAGGCAGCATACACTTTCCTTCCCTTCTCTAGATACTTCTCCACTAAACATCTTAGAACAATTATCTGATCTACACACCCTTTTCCTTTCCTAAATCCCCCTTGTTCTTCTCCAACTAGCTCCTCTGTCATATGCCTAACCCTATCAATAAGTATTCTACCATATATTTTACCAGTCACACTAAGAAGGCAAATACCTCTATGGTTACCACATACTTCTCTCTCCCCTTTTCCTTTGTATGAAGGAACAATTACACCTGATTTCCAGTCCTCTGGAACCCTTCCCTCTTCCCAAGCCAATCTATACAACTTCCATATCCACTCCACAACAATCTCACCCCCATACCTCAGCATTTCACCACACACTTCATCAATCCCTGGGGCCTTTCCCATCTTGATCTTCTTCATTGCTTCCACTACTTCCGCCCTACTGATCTCTTCCTCCCTCCTCTCATCTCTCCTTCTCCCAGCCATTCCCCAACCACTTATACTCGCACTGTTGTCACCCTCTACATTCAACAAATCCTCAAAGTGCTCCTTCCATCTCCTCACTGTAGTGGAAGGGTTAATGTAATGTGTGTGTGTGTGTGTGTGTGTGTGTGTGTGTGTGTGTGTGTGTGTGTGTGTGTGTGTGTGTGTGTGTGTGTGTGTGTGTGTGTGTGTGTGTGTGTGTGTGTGTGTGTGTGTGAGAGAGAGAAAGAGAGAGGTGGGGGAGTTGATGAAATGATGTGGAAAAATACTACATGTCTTGTAATCACTCACCTGCATTGCCAAAATTCTGGTGTGCATCTCCCCCTGCCTTCGACCTCCATTTTTCTAACGCTGTGTGTCCAGGTACAGCATGGTCTTGACGTTGGCTTGCTTGTTTGACTATCTTGCGTTGGTGTTCAGCCTTTGGTTCCTTCTCTCTGAAAAATGAAATAGTGTTAGTATATTGTATTGCTAGCACTTACTGTTAGGAATTTGGCGGAGAGGAACACGCAGAGAACATCACGAAAAAGGTAATGAATATTTAAAAAAGATAAGAAAACTGTATAAATAAATGAGGGAAACCTGTCATAGAGGTATCCAGGAAAAATGGCCTTGGGTTCATTCTTCCTTGCATGAAAAAAATACACAGAAATAATACAGGCTCCTTCAACACCTCGTCTTAATTTAGTCCTTAATCTTAAAACTATGAGACCAAAGGAGAATTAAAGACCTCAGTTTTTGACGGTCACTAATGTAAGACTAGCAGGGATCAGATTTATTAGCCTGCATGCCACATTTTGAGTTCCTAATTAAGATATCATACAGGTAAAATCAACACACCAGTCTACCTGTCTATCTATATACCTAGGCTGCTTCCCCCAAGGAAAGGGAGGTAACCGAGACAGGACGACACACTCTCCATTTACCCATCCATCAGTACAGGTGCATAATATCAGTGATGGTTTTATGTGAAAATTCTTTACTTATTCAACATCATGACACCTTCTTATTATCATTATTATTATTATTATTATTATTATTATTATTTAACTGGTACAACCTGATGATTATAATTGGCTCAGGGTAACTGGGTTGTCAACAGTCTCCTCTTCTCCTGCCAGCGTCTAGAGATTTCTCCTGAGATGGGTGAAGCTCTACTGAAGGGAAGAGGCTGTGTGTGTGTGTGTGTGTGTGTGTGTGTGTGTGTGTGTGTGTGTGTGTGTGTGTGTGTGTGTGTGTGTGTGTGTGTGTGTGTGTGTGTGTGTGTGTGTGTGTGTGTGTGTGTGTGTGTGTGTGTGTGTGTGTGTGTGTGTGTGTGTGTGTGTGTGTGTGTTCTTACCTAATTGTATCTTTACAGGAATGAGTCAAGCTCGTACTGTCCCGTGTCTTAAACCATATTTATCGTACATATCCTTAAATCTGTGAATTGTTTTGGCACACACTATTTCATTCGGTAGTGCATTCCATTGATCAATTGCTCTGTTTGGGAAACTGAATTTCCTTACGTCTTTATCACCTCTCTTCTTATGCAGTTTTTTGCAGTGTCCTCTTGCTTATGCTTCTCCATATGTTAAGTAATCATTTATGTCTATTTTCTCCTTTCCTGATATGCACTTATATAGCATTATCATGTCACCTCTTTTCCTTCTCTCCTGTAGTGTTGGTAGATTCAGTTTATTTAGTCTTTCTTCGTAGCTTAGGTCCCTTAAGCTTGGTATCCATCTTGTAGCGGCCCTTTGAACTTTTTCAATCTTGTCTATGTGTTTTTTGAGATGAGGACTCCAGACTACTGATGCATATTCCAGGGTTGGTGTGTGTGTGTGTGTGTGTGTGTGTGTGTGTGTGTGTGTGTGTGTGTGTGTGTGTGTGTGTGTGTGTGTGTGTGTGTGTGTGTGTGTGTGTATGGAGGTGTGGCTGTGTGTGAAGGTGTGCCTGTGTATGGAGGTGTGGCTGTGTGTCTCTGTAGGATATTACACAAACCATCTCCATAACGTGGTGTCTAAATATGTATATCAACATTTCGTAAAGCCTCTTATTTCCTAAGTACAGAATCACCCACTGTCTATCAATAAAGATAATATATACTTACATATATTCACACCATATTACTTCTACCAATGACTCCGCTCTTTCTTTACCCCTGCACAATTGTTGACTCTATACAGAGGTTTTATCCGCCCCTGTGTGGAGTACAACTCTCATGTGTGGGGAGGCTCCCCACATGCAGCTCTTCTCAATAGGGTGGAGTCAAAGGCTTTTCGTCTCATTAACTTTCCTCCTCTTACTGACTCCCTTCAACCTCTGTCTCTCCACCTAACTCACACTCTGACACATAAACATAACCAATACTTTACAATATTTCCACTTTCACAAACATCACACTCCCTACACACCCATCCCATTCCCAGATGTACTTTGCCAGCATGTGGTAGTTAATTCTGCCTTTCACTCTCCCTCATATTTCTCCACTTTCATATGCATCATCCCTCCTACGGACACCCATCTCCCACTGGCACCTCGTCAGCATGGGAGTTAATTCTGGCTATCACTCTCCCTCCGACTGTAAGGTCCGACCCTACATTGAACGTAGCATAGATTAATAAAGATATATATTCAAGGAAAAACTCCAGGATTATGTTAAGCTGAGAGAAGACCTTACAGAGCAACAGAAAAGAAAAATCAATTGACTCGCCACTATGGATGTATTTATATCTCGGTGCTCTTTCTTATATCTAAAACTAATCTCTGGAGGGGTGACCACAAACAAACCACCTCCATGTTACCCTGTCATGCATCATCAGGCTGCCTCTCCTTCAACTCACACCAGCATCGTTCATATACCTCTCCACCGCATCCCTCCACCTCATTATTCTCGGTCTCCCACTACTCGTCTCCCCACCTAACTCACATGCACTCTCTTATACTCCTTTCACTCTAACTTGTCCTAATATTATCGTCTCTGTCTTCAGTTCTGAGCTGTAGCAATACGAATACCAGAATATGACGCGTAAAATAAATAAATACATAACACGCATCATGGTAAGAACGTACGTAGAACCGTAGCACTGTATTATATTTTCCTGCCACTGAGCTACATGAAATAAGCTACAAAGGGACGAAAACCTGGGCCAAGTTAAGGTGGAAGAACTATAGGTAATCTCTCAGTCTTCATTCCACATGGCCAAACCATCTCAAGGTACCTCTCCCAACACCCTCCAGCGCATCCACATCAACACCACAGCGGATCTTTACTTTTTCAGATTAATACAGACGATTTGGCGCAGCGGAGAGATCTCGTAGCTATCAAAGAACGAATGAACAGTATCCTCGCTTACCCTTCTGTACCTCAAGAAGACGGGGAAGCTGTTTACACACTATAATCCTATCACTGAGTTAATATACACACAGCACCTGCGTCCTCCCCCTTTCTCGGTTAGAGGGTGACTGATGGGATTCGGAGCTTCAAGGGTTCACAGAGTTCCAGTTCGAGACAGAAGACTCATTTCAATCATGCTCGGTAACATTTGCTTTACTGTATATTTCATTTTAACTATACTCTTTTCACTTATGTGTTATATACTTAAACATTATCATTATCTATACATTAACCACTTCACTTTGAGAACGTCTCTTTGCCTCTGTTCATATTACTGTCAGACGATTTTAATTATCTAGAGTAAAACCTGTCGAAAATGATCGCTTATAGCATCATCATCCATTAACCTCTACGTAAGACGCGCCTTTTTAATTATATCTGCCACCGAGTCTCAAGATATTAATATATATAAAATGCCCGCCGCCGGACCATCCACCCCGCCACCCCCCACCCCACCACCACCACACCACCACCCCACCACCCCAGGAAGGGACAACGGGGGGGCTAATGACCCAGGGCAAGAGGGTCACCCAACCACCACTGACCTGTGCCCCTTCTCCCCGCAACTGCCCCGACACCAGGTGAGCCTGGATCGGCAACAACCTCACCGGCGGGCTAACCATCGACAGCAGTGGGGTGGGACTGATAAAAAATCAGTCCCTCGTAGCCATAGTTACACCCCTCAAGGGCAGGAGGCCCTTTGGTGAGCCACGAGATGTCCCCACCTCTGCCACAGTGAGCCACGAGGGAACACCACCCTCTACCACACCTTTGGTGAGCCACGAGGGAACACCACCCTCTGCCACAGTGAGCCACGAGGGAACACCACCCTCTGCCACAATGAGCCACGAGGGAACACCACCCTCTGCCACACCTTTGGTGAGCCACGAGGGGCTAGTACCCTCTGCCACAGTGAGCCACGAGGGATGATATTGATGATGCTGAAAATGATGTTGATGCTGATGATAATGATGATTTAACTTCAGTACGAGGTAACAGAGTTGGGATAACGGTGATGATGATGATGATGATGATGATTACAGTCATGATAACAATTTTAATGATGATGATGACTGTAGTTATAATAATGATAATAATGGTAATAATAATAATAATGATAATGAAGATGCTGATGATGATTTTTGTCCATAGGTGGACGGACGGACGGAACTGCAAGAACTTGGTCAGCAGTCAAAGATCCACGATTCCCCATCCATCCATCCATCCATCCAGCTCCCCCTGATGTTAAAAGCCAAGTCAAATTTCTGTGTTATACGCCTTTTGGAAAGCATCAGGGACCGTAGCAAACAAAGTCAGAAATTATACTTAGATGTTTACCATACTCTATTCACTTTCACTCTGTCTAATATAATATGGCCATCTCCTCACCTTAAATGCTGAGCTGTAAGGATACATTAACATTAGAATATAAAACAATACTCTCTTTTCCCTAATTGGACCTAAAATTACCATCTCTCCATCTTGAATGCTGAGTTGTAGCAATAGGTGAACACCAAAACCTGATGCTAGTCACGAAGAAGTGCTATGTAAAGGATGTAGAGCCATATCATTGTCATTTCCTGGCACTGGGCTACGTGAAATGAGTAAAATGACCTGCACGACGATGGAAGTATGTTGGCTCGCATGGCTGTTACCAGGGATCTCTCTCCTTCCTTCCTCACTCCAGTCTCTTTCTTCCTGCCCTATCTTCCTTCCTTCAACACAGGTGGCAGTCTTGCTGGGACTCTATCACTAATAATAAACTATGTGTTGTTAAACCGTTAATTTCTCCCTGGTTAATCCCCTGCCACCGTAATAGGAGGTGGGAGACTGCTTCACCTCGTCTATAAATCGGTCATACTAGACTTACCCACTCGTATCTGATGTCTGGTGGTCGCCCTCCCATCTGTACTCGTTGCAATACCATTCTCCCCGTACCACATATTTTCCTTTATTGCCCTCTTTACACTATACAGCGGCGTGTTGCATTTCCTTTTCTGTCTCGCCTCCAACGTCCCCTCCTTCTTGCAGACTTTCCCCGAGAATCACCATATCTTTCCTTCCATAATATGTCCTTCCTTACCTCTATTGGTCTTCTTTCCGACATCTAATTCCTTTCCTGACTTCAGTACCCCCTTCTGTGATATACCTACTTCTTCCATTGACCCACTTCTTTCACGACGCCTTGTCTGTGCTCCCGGCCGACCCACCGTACACGACCTAGACGATGATCCGACTTTGTGCTGGAATTTGGCGCTAGGTTCCTATTCTTCTTCTTGCTAGAGAGGAGAGAGCAAAGGAGTGAGAAGCAGAGACTGAGAGACAGAGGTTAGAGAGTGAGACAGAGAATCGAGTTGGAGGCACAGAAACTAGCCAACGATAAAGAAAGAGTTAAAGAAATTGCAGGCAGAGCGGGAAAGGGCTAGGTGTTCACACAAACTAATTCCTCTGCTGCCATTAACAGCACTGGTAACGTCAGCAAACCTTCACTACCAATTTATCGTGAAGTGAAAAGATATCTACCTACCTCACGTGTCGACAGGACTGCCAGCCTCTTGTATACTGACATCTACCTACTTCACACGTGTTTAAAGGATAACCTATATCCTACTGTATCCTACTGTTTTAGAGAGATATCATCGCAGGGCTCCAGCATTATGATGTCACCTGGACTCTGTAACAAATTTAATCACTCCAGCGACCCCGAAGACCTGGATATAGTTGAAGATTTTGAAGAATTCCCATAGACTCACGAAAATGAAGACACAGGTGAGCGTGACCTATCTCCTGATTTGGAAGGTAAACAGGTAGATGTTAAAAAGTTACTAACTGAATATGATCATAAACTATCTCCTGATTTAGAAGGTAAACAAGTAGAAGATGTTAAAAAGTTACTGTCTGAATACGATCATGTGCTTACTAAACTCCCTTCGTGTACCACTACTCTCTATCATGACACTCAACTATGAACAACTGAGTAACTGTAATCAAAACATTATCCAGTTCCCATTCCCTTACAACCATATTTTCAGGAAGAAGTGGAGACCTTACTTAGCCAAGGAATAATTAGACTATCTCGGTGTACACATTCCTTCCCCGGTTGTAATGATTAAGAAGCCGGATGGTACTTACAGGATGGCTGTACACTACACGAATTTAAATGACTAAATCTAATGCAGAACCTGTGTGCACAACTGACGGAGACCTGCACAAGTTTACTGCACCAAAATACTTTCCAGAATTATATTTAACCAAAGCCTATTATCAAGGGTCCACTCACTGAACGGGCTATGCTTTTAACTGCTTCCCCTACTCATAAAGGACTTTAGGAATGTCGCACTCTTCCATCTGGTTTGGTAACTGCTTGTGCATCGTATATCCGTCTTATGCGAATAGTGTTGGTAGGTTTGAGAAATGTTGCCTTTTACTTTGACTGTGTTCCTGTATATGCTGCTACCTGGGATGAACATATTGATGCTCTTAGGTCTGTCCTGAATCGCCTATCACACCATGGTCTCACAGTTAAACCTAGTAAATGTAGATTCGGGCTCCACTCCATCCAATATCTAGGGGTTGAGATAGATGGGGATACCATAAGACCTACTGATAGCAATGTGAGAGCCATCCTGGACCTTAAGATTATTTTTAGGAATGGCTTCACTTTATAGATTGTTCATTCGCCAGGCTTCAACTTAGACAGGTCCTTTGGCTGACATACTAAGAAGGATGTTCGAGAGCCTTTAGTGTGGAGCGAAACCGCTGTCAAACCGCTCTGACAAACTTCAATCAGCCCTCTCTTCCTAACCTATCCTGAACCTATGCGACATGTCTTTACCCTTTGCAGATTCATGTGACTGTGGGGTTGAGGCTGTGTTGCTCCAGTATGTGAATGGTCATCCCTTCCCTGTCGCCTTTGTGAGTCGCAAACCAGCCGATCGTGAAAGCAGGTATTCAGCCACCGAAAGAGAGTGTCTTGCCCTCCCTTTTGGTATTAAAAGATGTCATTATTATTTGTTGGGTGGAGAATTCATATTGGAAACTGACTATAAGCCTCTGATTTATATTGAGAAATTCTAGGTCATAGTAATAGATTATTGTGTTGGGCCTCAAGCTTTCAGCCATGCGGTTTCAGGTTAGTTCACAAATCAGGTCTGGATAATATTGGGGCTGATTTACTTAGTCCAGCAGGTACATAATAACCATTCTTGTTCATGATAAATAAATTTCTTATCTGTATTTATCCTACTGATACATCAAGCTCGTGATCGGGGGACTGTGAGTTCAAGCCTCGCCCGGGACTGCCGTGCCGGGCGTGGTAGCGCGCTCCTGTAACCTAGCGGGCCTTTATGATCCAATACAGGGTCTAGCTCGGGGGAACGCCATTTTTTATCCTACCGACAGATACTTCTTGGGGCAGCTTTGTGAGGGAAATTTGTTTATCTTGATACATTAATTTTTTTTCCTATGAACAAGTCATTCAATAAAACTGTGCTTCGTTCGTCCACACTATTTTCCCCTGAAGCCTTTCGAACCCTGTAATGGCTTCACTGAGACCTGTAATTAAATGATTCACTGAAGCTGGTTCATCAGTAAGTCTCGTGAAGCCTTGAGCATAAAACAGAATTGATCTCGGTGGCACTGACGAACTTGTCCACACTCTCTCATCGATTTCTGTCAAGAGCGCACGTCTGTATTCTCATCTTAGTTTACTTTTGTTTATTTCTGATAAGTTTATTTTTTTTTTTTAGTTTCGAAATCCCCCCCTCCCCTTTTTTTTCCTCCAATATCTGTTTACTTTATCCTAGTTGTTATTTTTGTTGTTTATTGATGTCTGTCTTTTGTAGCTGTGACCGTACCACCGCCTGGCCAAGCGGGGAAGCGTTTTATTACCCAAGTCATCATCTACGAGCCGAGGACCAGCCCCAGCACTTGACAGTCATTACTTACAAGCCGAGGATCTGCCCCAGCACCCGACAGTGATCACCTACGAGCCGAGGACCTGCCCCAGCACTTGACAGTCATTACTTACAAGCCGAGGACCTGCCCTAGCACATGACAGTCATCACCTACGAGCCGAGGACCTGCCCCAGCACTTCAGTCATCACCTACGAGCCGAGGACCTGCCCCAGCACTTCAGTCATCACCTACGAGCCGAGGACCTGCCCCAGCACTTCAGTCATTACTTACAAGCCGAGGACCTGCCCCAGCACTTGACAGTCATCAACTACGAGCCGAGGACCTGCCCCAGCACCTGTTGCCTGACGGTCGGGTGTTCTGTTCCTGTTTGGCATTCTAGCATCTCCTAACTACCTCCTGTTCAACACTTCATTGTGCAGTGAGCTGATTTGAAACTGAAATTCTCGGAGATCCACAGGAGTATAGTGGGCAGTGGAAAAGTTATGTAACCACTCAAACTTTAGGGGTAGGGGCACGCTCCAGTTAATACACCCGGTTTCGTTAACATTATTTGTTTTAATATAATTCTGTGGTTGTTTATGAACCTCTGAATTACGACTATTAAAGTTGTTCATCTTTGTATTTTTTGTATCTCTTCTGTAATGGCATTGCTACAATCTACCACTGAACGAACTATTATGGATTTGTACACTAGTAGTAGTAGTAGTAGTAGTAGTAGTAGTACTAGTAGTAGTAGTAGTAGTAGTAGTAGAAGTAGTAGCAACCCCAGCTTCATGTCAACGTGAACCCAGTGGACTGCAGGCTGAAGTCAGCCTCTCGTGCAGTCCACCATCGTCCTTTTGGGGGATAGGGAGGGAGTTGAGGGACGTTTGTATAACCAGGCAGTGGATCCGACCAGTTATATCGGTGCTACCACCTGAAGGCAACCCACCATCACATGTATTTATTGATGTTATCCTTATCTGATTCTAGTAGTAGTATTCTGTCTGTCTATCTGTCTGTCTGTCTCTCTCTGGTATAGATAAATAATGAACATGGAGATCGTGTAGATAAATAATGAAGACAGATTAATAGATGCAGACATATAATGAAGATAATTACTGAAGATAGACAGATAGATGGATAAATAGATAATGAAGATCCAGACAGACATAATAAAGATATAGTTACAGATAAAGAACAGAAAATGGAGATAAACAGAATGAAGATTGACAGAGAACATTGATATATATCAATAATGAAGAAACATAGATGCATACATAGAGATAATGTATATATAAACAGACGGACAGACGGGTAGATATATATACACAAATAGATCATAAAAGACAATGTAGATAGATAATGAAGATAGTCCCCTTAACGCCCCCTTGTGTGCTGTTCATTCCGCTTTAATATCGATACAGTGCCCATCAATAACGTACAGTACAAAGAGACTGTGTATTGTGCAGAATAAATCGCTAAGGAAGAGCTGCTACGGATTCTAGAAAGTTTGTGAATATGATACTGCGTACGCGCTTGAGAGAGAGAGAGAGAGAGAGAGAGAGTTACTACATCCACAAACACCGCTAACTTACTCAAAAACCGCTAACTTTGAATAAACAAATCACCACCAGAAAATCGATAGGAAAAATATTAAACCTCTTCATTTATCGCCAAAACATACTGAAAAGCTATAGACAAATGTTAGAATTCTTGCCGTTAGTCTCAAAAATTTACGCTAAACTGAGGCAAGTATCTTTAAACCTAGCGGAAAAAGCGCACTAAATTGGCAATGCTAGAGGAAGTGAACGAGGGTGGAGGGAGGAGGAGGAGGAGGGCGGCCATTTACGAAGTTGCCAGATACTTGCTTCATTTTTTGCATTTCCACGTCCCCTACTCCTTATATAATGCGTGTAATTTATTTTCTAGCTATAATGGACATCTGTTTACTCATGGGATTGTATGGAAGAGCTGCAGGCTTAATAATAATGATGATTTTAAAAAATAATCAGTTCGCTACTCCATTACGTCTGTTTTCCTTTATAATCTTCATTTTTCGCTTCCTCCAGTGCTTTCCTAATGGATGTGATTGATGTACTATCAATATTCGGTGATTTTCTGTCCATATAACTCCGTAATTTAACGATATTGTCAACGTAATGATGTAAAAGCCATGAAAATTGACTAACCTGCAACATCCCTCATCTCTCTCTCTCTCTCTCTCTCTCTCATATACTGTATACACCTTCTCATACAGTTATTGATCTTCCTATCAGTCAGAATTTCCCGCATTCGTTGCTTCATTCCGCATTCCTTCCCTCTGTACACCCTCCCCCGCCAGACATCCAAAAAACGCGCGAACAAATGACAAAAAACGTTATACAGTGAACTTGTACTCTTTCTACTCAAACTTGGCCTAAAATTACCCTCTCCGTCATGAATGCTCAGTTGTAGCAATGATTTAACACTTGAGTATCATGCTAGTCACGAAGCAGTGCCATGGAAAGGATGTTGAGCCGTTAATTTGTCTTTCAGCCACTGAGCTACGTGAAATAAGCTGCGAAAGGACGAAAACAAATAACCTAGTGTTTGGATATCATTTTCTATATTTCCGTTCCTGTAGGGTTAAGAGATTTCCTAACACCCCCTTCTCAGCGATTTATTTTTTCTACTATCCCCCAATATCCTCGTTCATGAAAATACAACACGTAAAATTAACAATGATGATATTTAACTGCCATCGACACCTGTTTACCGTAAGAATTTGCAAAGACCTTCTATGAATACGACTCAGCGGAAAACTTTGCATTCTCACTTGACTTTCCCGCCAAAACATAATGGGCACGAACTGAAGTCGCTCTCTCTCTCTCTCTCTCTCTCTCTCTCTCTCTCTCTCTCGAATATACATATTAATCAGGCAAGAAATCCATAATTCAAATCCGGATTTTGACAAGCAACCACTGTATTAGATATATTTTGTCCAGTCCAGTATCTATCCATTTATGTGTGTGTGTGTGTGTCTAGCTGTTTGTGTGTGTGTGTGTGTCTAGCTGTTTGTGTGTGTGTGTGTCTAGCTGTTTGTGTGTGTGTGTGTGTGTGTCTACGGCTCATGTAAGGGGAGGCGAATCACACCCATCCCCCGAAACCACCAAGCGATGTAAACAAAACGGGAGAGGATACGGTGAAGAGGGCGTCTACGGCTCCAACCAAGGTGCCGCCTCCCCCAAACCTCGCGGGCGTGGCAGGAGAAGGCGTGGGTGGGGGCGGGACGGGGTGGTGATGGCGTTACGAAGGCCAATAGGGGAACATAAGACCCAGACGTCGCCAAACACCCCGCCAAACTCGACCAGAGAAGTGCGCGCTCTTTTGACAGGGAAACATAAATCCGGGTAGCGCGATGCTTCCGTGTCTGCCCGCCAACCTGACTGCGCTCCCCTTCCTTCTTCCCCCTTCCTCCCTCTCCTTCTCCCTCCCTCCAGCCCCTGCCTCTCGCTCTCTCCCTCCCAGTCCCTCCGCTATCACTCGCTCTCTCCCTCCCTCTCTCTCGATGTCGCTCCTTTCTTCATCTACCTTATGTTTTTATTCTCGTGTTATTTTACTCTCTCTCTCTCTCTCTCTCTCTCTCTCTCTCGCTCGTTCGCTCGCTCTCTCTTTTACGTCCTCCACTTTGATTTGTTTTTGGGGGGGTGGGTTTCTTCCCTTCTGCCCTCGTCTTGTTTTATTCTTTATTTTTATTCTTTATTTTCTGTACTTTCACCTTTTTTCTTGCAGCATACAAACCACTACCACTACTACTATCACTGTTACTACTCCCACCACCACTACTACTACTGCCATCATCACTGTTACTACCACCACCACCAATACTACTACTACCATCACTTACTACTCCCACTACCACCACCACCACCACTACTACTACTACTACTACTACCATCACTTACTACTCCCACTACCACCACCACCACTACTACTACTACTACTACCATCGCTTACTACTCCCACTACCACCACCACCACCATTACTACCACCACCACCACCATTACTACCACCATCACCGCGACTAATACACTACCACTACTACTACTACCACCACCACTACCACCACCATCACTACCACCACCACCATTACCATTTTTTTTTAATTGAGGCGAAGATGCACTTGACAGATTAGTGATGATTGTCTGAATGCAACATCACTTCATAATCTTTACTCGTTAACATCATTAATTGACAACATATATCTGAGGGGGAAATTTGAGCTATGGTAAATGTTATTCGGACAAATTCTTCCTTAGCGATTTATTCTCCAAACTGCTCAAAGATGTCTCCTGGTTTGCTGCCCGTGTCTTTTCAATATCGACACAGATTGTATGAATAACACTCAAGAATACAGTAAGAGGAGAATCAGAAATAAATCGGTAAGGAAGAGGTGTTAGTACGAATACAGTAACGGAGCAGAATCAGAAATAAATCGGTAAGGAAGAGGTGTTAGTACGAATACAGCAACGGAGCAGAATCAGAAATAAATCGGTAAGGAAGAGGGGTTAGTACGAATACAGCAACGGAGCAGAATCAGAAATAAATCGGTAAGGAAGAGGGGTCAGTAAGCTTCCTAACTGCAGAAGAATATCGCCAATAATACGGTCTTTTTCTGCTACTGAACTGCGTGAAGTAAGCTGCAAAGGGATACAAATCTGGGCCAAGTTCATGTGAAAAGGGTATAGGTTGGGAAAATAAGACAGCAAAATCTGGTGGTGTCAATTATGCCTATTTCCTCTTAGTCGAAAGTTCAAACTACGCATATTATCAGCGCCAGACGGATATTGTTACTATTATTACGCATCAGTCACGAAAAACTTATTCTGCTCTTACGCAAAGATTAAACAAGCAAGATTTCCAGTCAGTACATGTTCGTAAGTCCATGTTGCTTATTTCCAAAGTACTTTTCACCATCACAGTCTTTGAAAAAAATAACGGGGATGTCTTTATATAGTATCATCTCGAGACCTTCACTTCTCAAGGCCACATACAAACGCAATACAACGCACATTTTGTTTCTCATCAACTCCAGGCCCTTCTCACAGGCAGAGCGAACAAGCAGCAACATTAGCCAAGCAAAAATGGTGAAATGTCCTGCGTAAATGAATATACAGAGCCTGCATGCAAAAATAACTTCCAAAGAACGAGGTGAATGCGCGTGACAACAGAGAACTTTGGGGTACGAATGCCAGTCAGCGGGCGGGAAGATGAAGCTTGGTTGCCATTTTATCTTTTTACAATCCAGCTGTATTACAACGTAACTAGTGCTAAATCATTGTCACTGTCTATTTCATTACTCTTTTGGCAATTAACTGGGCATTTTAACATTAATACGGCGATTTCGCGAGTTTCGAGTACGTGGAATTTTGGCAACTCGAACTGGCTGCTACACAAAAACACTTGATGATCGCTAGGTAAACAAAACTCCAGAAACTGCTACGAAACTGCTACAACCTCGAAAATATCACCAACCTATTAATAAAATCTCTAAACTATGGCTAGGTATCACACCATAGTTATCTAAATTTAGCGCTTAATAGATGGAAGTAGGGCTAGACACGAACAAAAGGTGCTAACTCGGCAATTTAAGCGGGAGAGGCACGTGCGGGGCTGAGGTGGACCCGCCCGCCAGAAGAGCCACAATGCAGCGTAAATAAGAGTTGCACGCTTGCTTATTTAACCGTGCATTTATTTCCACTATTTCCAAGCTTAATTTAAATCCAGTTAGCCAAGTCTGAAGAATTACACCTAACTGTATTTATTTACCCTACCTACTCGAGCAGAATGGGGCTAAAACCTGAGAAAAATGCTTAACTTAAACGTGTACCAATGAACTCTAAAGAAAGTACATTTATTTATTTGGGCACCACATTGGAAACGAAATTTAATCCCTACACATGTCTACCACATTTATAGCAACGTTAAACTTGCCACAGTCCCACATAAACAGGGAAATTACGGGCATATTTAGGAGAAAGTAGAATAAATGGTGACCGCTGGCAACTTCATCGCCTTCTTCTCCCCCTTCTCCTTCGTTGGGTTTGACAGATACGTTTATTACACACCAACCACTCAATTTTAACCTTCCAATGGACTACCATACATAGGGAAAGCTTAAAGACATCACATTCGCTCCAAAAAAGGAACACAGGGATGAGTTTAGGGTGAAAATAAGGCTGTAGAGTCGAATTTCGTGGCGAGCACTGGAAGCCATTTTCGCGCTCTTCCTCTCTCCTCTCTTTCGCTTGGTCTCGAGGCAAGTAGTCCGTTCGCGGCCGTCCCAAACACCTCCGGGGACAACAGAGCAACATGCGAGAGGGTGTTCAATGCTTGTCGTTAAACATCGCCATAATTATCCTCGTAACTGCATATAATACGTAATTCCGAGAGTGTGTGAGAGGAATTCAATGTGATTTGTAATTCTGGATGGCCATTGTTGCTTTTAGAAGAGAGTAAAGTGGGCAAACGGCGAAGGAAATGAGAAAATGGAAGTCCCAAGCGTTTAAATTTATCAGCACTGATGGCAACACTTCTCGTAAATATCTCGCTGATCACGGCAACACTACACGTGATGGCGGAGTTGCTATCGTCGCCTACAATATTTATCATTTATTCAGTTATTTACTTATTTCCACACCCAGTACATGATTATTATAAAGAGTAGCATATATATCAGTGTTAGGGAAACCACTGAAGCCACTGCCAATCTCCAAATACCAGAAATAGTGGAAATATTTGAGGAAGAAGTCAGTGTTTATTTTTAGATTTTCTTGCCGTGTATTGTCCATCCTTACATATATACATAAACCCAAAAATCCACTATAGCAAAAATATATGAGACTAACAGATACTCCAAGTAATCCAAAGTAATCTGAGTAATCCAAAGTAATCCGAGTGATTCACACAGCTGAAGAAAGGAGAAACTGTGTGTGTATACGTTTACGTACACGCGGGCCTGTGTGCACACGTGTGGGGACCAAGACAGTGTATTTACAAATGATCTTAGCTACTTCAGCTGATATGCAAGCCACTATCGCAATTCATGTGCACAAATAGTTACAATTCATGGCATTTTTTTCACATTCTAAAGAGTCTACATTGGTTGTGAATTTAGTGGGTGTCTGAGTAAAGATCAATGTATATTCAATCTTAATATACTACATGTCTATCAGGCTGGGAATGAGTCCAATGAGCCTATGAGTGTTTATAAATGGAGTTTCTGAGGCTCACGCGGCAGCCATCAATCATTGTTTACATAATACCGGTAAAATTAAACATCCCATAGTCAGGACAACTTTGGTACTCATTTATAATCCACGAAAAACGGTCTGTTAAGCTGGGAATGAGTCAAATGAAGCTAAGTGTTTTTGTAAATAGTGTTTCTGAGGCTCACGGGGCAGCCATCAATCATTGTTTACATAATACCGGTAAAATTAAACATCCCATAATCAGGACAACGTTAGTACTGAATTAGAACTCACGAAAAACGGGTCTGTTAAGCTGGGAATGAGTCAAATGAAGCTAAGAGTGTTTGTACATAATATTCCTGAGGCTCACGCGGCAGCTATCAATCACTGTCGACATCACCGGCCAGCAGGGTTCCATCTCAGCACCCGAGTTGGATAGCGACACATAAACCCGAGTTACATGCAGCAGAAACGAAAAGGCGCGTAAGCTGTTCCGTTTTCTCTCCACTCGCAAGTTTTCTATGATTGAACCGATCCTAAATCCCCATATATTTCAAAAATTCAAAGGCACAAATCAATGGTTCTGCCGAATAATGGTGTATACAGCAATCCTACATCAGTATAATTCAACAGCAGCGTAGGAAGGAAGGTAGATCGTTGTTAATATCGAGTTTAATAGCAGGAGGATTAAATGCTGTTAGGGGTGACTTGTGGAAAACTGTACATCTCATTTTTCTGACCTTGGCACATTTTTCTCCATAAAATAATATCACACACGTCTCGACATTCCCGTTTTGGAAGCCTTTGATCATTTTTACCACCTCGATGTTGATTTTTATATACAGCACTTGTGGTTTTAAATACGACAATGAATGAGAACGTAGGAAAATAAGAATATGAATTTTTCCGTGAATGAAAAAAACTCAGATCCGAAAACCAAAACAATCCCAGCAATATGACGCTAAAACATAATGGCCTTGTTGGGATGTGATACTAGAAAAGGAAAAATCGAGACTACATATATTCTATCTTTTGTATCGATGTGGGGGGTGATACAAAGACGCCCTGAAGCCAATCCTGTAACGGTTGAGTGAGCACATAGGACTTGAGGGATCCAAAAATAAGAATATAACCAACAGGTGACCATAAATTCTTGTTGAGAAAAGCGTAATCGTTCTGCGGTGCACTCACGGTTCAGCAAACTATTCATCTTCCCCCTTTGACTCCAGCCGCTGTTTTAACCGTCCAACATTAACCAAAATTACGAACAACGGCTTATATAATGGCGGATTTATTTAGCCTGGGGATTTATCGGTAATATCAGCATTTTTTGAGCAGTGTAAAGCGGGAAATCACCTATTCAGATGAGATGAATATTCCAGCCAATCACCTCCCAGTCTCCGGCGTAAGTGGTATTCTGATTGGCTGATTTGAAGCACTGTCAGCCAATGGAAAGGCCTCCCGTCCGCCACTATTGCGGAATGCGTAACCGCGGGGCATTGCCAGGTGCAGTAGTTATTAAAAATCTTAAGTAATTGTCACGATAAACGAGTCTCCCTACCCCTTCATAATTACCACAAATCGCTTTCTTTGTCCAATCTTTTCACTTCATTATTCACTCCAGTTTGAATTTGAAATGGATGACGGATGTGGTAACTGAAGATGAAAATGTAAACACACACCTTCCCGCCCACAGCCTAGAGCTCGAGAATATTCATACATGCACCCGCTGCGCCTGCTCTAACGGTCTCCTCTTATGATTCTCTGCTAAGCATAAATACGAAATCAACCTGTTACCGATCGTAGGCACTAACCTCATTAGCATAACAATAGCAGATTCCTTGACCTGTATTCATCTAGACGACACCATACCAACAGGAGGCCATAAAACCTGTTGTGGCGCCAAAATTGATCCACGTTTTCTATAATGTCCATAATAAAGGATGGAAAAAGAGAACGGCTTTGTTTTTAGGGGTACCTGAATGAATATCGATAAAATACACTAACTTCTTACCAATATTTACATTTAAAGTCGAGTAAAGCTTTCTGATCGTTTGAAAGACTTGTAAATAAAACCTGTTGCTTTCTGATCGATGCTACGTTTTCCTTGGCGGTCGAAAGGGAGAACTGATGTGTTTTACGGGTAACTGCTCTCTCTCTCTCTCTCTCTCTCTCTCTCTCTCTCTCTCTCTCTCTCTCTCTCTCAATTTGTCTATCTAGGTTCGTCTGTCTTTTTGTCTGACGATCTTTCTATCAATCTGTCTGTCTCTGTCTATCTGTCTATCTATCTATCTATATGATACTCCAACTACTCCTTCTCTCTCTCTCTCTCTCTCTCTCTCTCTCTCATTTATAGCCATCGCTACAAATAACCGTATCTAGCGACATTAGCAAATCACAACTGCTACACCCAAATTAATACAACTTTCCGCTACTGGAGAGAGAGAGAGAGAGAGAGAGAGAGAGAGAGAGAGAGAGAGAGAGACCACGAATATATTTTTAAAAGTTAAAGTAGTGATCAATGAATGTTTTTGGATTTTCAATATTTCTTAAGTTTGATAGTATATAAAGATCACAGAACGATTTTCTTTTTTTTAGGGTGAGAGACTGACGAGGAGTGTACGTGAGTGAGGTGGAGGGGGGAGAGGGAGGGGGAGGCCGAGGATGAGATGAAGGGATGGAGTGGAGAGGTATATGGGGGTGTGAGTTGGGAGCAGGGCAGTGAAATGGCGGGGGACAGGGCGACGTGGAGGCGATTTGTTTGTGGCCACCCCGTACGGGATTAAGGCGTCTGGCACTCCGGGAAACACTGCCCCTGAAGGCCAAGCAGGGAGGCGTGCATGAGGGGGGAAAATCTGAATCTCAAGGCACAGAAGGTAGAGAAGTAATTATCACTACAAGCACAATAATGAACAAAGACATACACCCAAACCTCTATTTAAGGGACCTCCATTTAAAGGATTTCGTATTTAAGGGACCTCCATTTAAAGGATTTCGTATTTAAGGGACCTCCATTTAAAGGATTTCGTATTTAAGGGACCTCCATTTAAAGGATTTCGTATTTAAGGGACCTCCATTTAAAGGATTTCGTATTTAAGGGACCTCCATTTAAAGGATTTCGTATTTAAGGGACCTCCATTTAAAGGATTTCGTATTTAAGGACCTCCATTTAAAGGATTTCGTATTTAAGGGACCTCCATTTAAAGGATTTCGTATTTAAGGGACTCCATATTCTACCTGACAAATGGACAAGACCATTAAAAAATGATACGTAATGTCTAAGTTATACACATTATGTTTCTTTATACAGTACCCGTAAAATAATATTCAGAATCATATTAATAAGTAAGATAAGTGAAACAATTACTGCATTTCATAATAAGACTGTCTTTATATGTGGTAAAACAATGCACATTTTCAAGTAAGGGACATTTACAAGTAAGGGACACTGTCAAGTAAGGGACATTTATAAGTAAGGGACATTTATAAGTAAGGGACATTTTCAAGTAAGGGATATTTTCAAGTAAGGGACATTTACAAGTAAGGGACATTTTCAAGTAAGGGACATTGTCAAGTAAGGGACATTGTCAAGTAAGGGACATTGTCAAGTAAGGGACACTGTCAAGTAAGGGACATTGTCAAGTAAGGGACATTTTCAAGTAAGGGACATTTACAAGTAAGGGACAAGTTATTCCCCATTTAGTCCCTTAAATCAAGGTTTGAGTGTATCGTATGAAACTGAAATGTTAAAAGTTACCCATCCATTTGAGTAACGTTTTCTATGATGGATGAAAGAGAATGGACCTTAATTTAGGGGTAACTGGAGAGAAAGTAATGGATTTCTCTCCCTTTCTGCTTTGTGTACCTTCTTCATCACATATCTTGATGTACTCGAAGGCATTCCCACCCTTCACCCCGACTTCCTTTCACTGTAATGCTCTGGCAGTGGGACTATGATCGGACATTTTGGTGTGTGTGTGTGTGTGTGTGTGTGTGTGTGTGTGTGTGAGTGTTAGGGCTTGTACTGAATGGTTAATAAAGAACCTAAATAAAAAAAGGAAACTCTCTCTCTCTCTCTCTCTCTCTCTCTCTCTCTCTCTCTCTCTCTCTTCTTGATCTATTACATCACAAGGAGTCCACTTCGTTATATGGTTACCACCCAACGTAATGCAGTAAATGGTTTCCTGGGCTGCAAAAAATCTATTTGGCTTTCAATATAATGTTACTTCGAGGTAGAACTAGCCTACATAGAGTGAGTGAATGGTACCCCCCTAACACTATTTAAAACAGATAATAATAATAATAATAATAATACCTATAACAACAACATAATAATAATAATAAATCCATCATTGTTATTATTTATGAGAGAGAGAGAGAGAGAGAGAGAGAGAGAGAGAGAGAGAGAGAGAGAGAGAGAGAGAGATCGTTTGGAAATATTAAACTAAAAGAAAAACGAGAGAGAGAGAGAGAGAGAGAGAGAGAGAGAGAGAGAGAGAGAGAAAGAGAGAAATATCACCGGACTAAAAAGGATTAAAGACAAATATAAAGAAAATGAGAAAGAAAACGGAAAACTTGGCCCAGATTTTCTTCCTAGTACAGCTGCGGCTCCTATCTATAGCACTTCTTCGTGACTAGCATAATACTCTAGCGTTAATCTAGTGCTATAACTAAGCATTCAAGACAGATGGCAATTTTAGGCCAAGACAGAGTAGAAGGAGTATAGACAGATTTACTTAATAATATAAATAAGAATCTGGACCTTAAATACGGCTGGAATAATGACGTCACTATCGCCACAGCCAATCAGAAGAGTTTCCCGCTCCTGGAATGGTGACGTCACGACCTGGCCACCCAATGAGCTCCCTCGATTTCCTCCAGGCCCATGACGTCACCATCTGGCCAACCAATGAGCAGCGTCGATTTCCTCCAGTCCCGTGACGTCACAATCTCGCCAACCAATGAGCAACGTCGATTTCCTCCAGTCCTGTGACGTCACAATCTCGCCACCCAATCAGCTCCCTCGATTTCTTCCTGACCCGTGACGTCACAATCAGGAGAGCCAATCAGGAGCTCAGGTTTAAACTCGAAAAACTGACGTCACGGGATTTCCAACCAATCACAGGGAGAGAAAATTCCATGAATCGATTTTCTGGAACCGAGAACTGGAATCACGCTTGCCTACTTTCATTCCAGGATTGTCAAAAACAACTAACAGAATTCCATAAAGTCTGGGGTCTATCCTGGAAGGGGGGATAAAGAAAACGGGCCCGGCTGAAGACACAAAGGTTGCCCAAGGTTGGAAAATTTGCGTGTGTAATTCTTCGGTTAAAGTGTTTACATTTTTTTTAGCGCGTCCGGTATCTAGCGAATATACACCTAAATCCACCTAGCATATCAGTAAATCCTCTAAGTACACCTAGACCAAGCATTAATCTACTTATAAATCCAAACTGCGCCTCCCCTCGTGGACAGGCGCAGTGGCTTGACGTTATTGATTGTTGTGAGGGGACGAGCCGAGTTCCCCTCAGTGACAGACGCCCCAGCCAATCAACTTCCCGCCTTTTCCCGATAATTTGATTTTGCGCGTCGTACCCCTGTCTAATTCCACAAATACCTTCTCTACTCCACTTTTCATTAATTTCTCTGTATTTCAAGCAATTTTGAAAGCTAGGGAAAGGAAAGGAGATATATTTTTGAACTACATAAACTCGGTACACCATTTGCGTGACGAGATGGGGATAAAAACAACGCCACGACAAGTAAACAAAAGACAACGAGATCGGAGTGTTCCAGCGCTCAACAGAAGACAAATATTCAATCTATTTTTCTCCTCTATTTTTTTCTATTCCTCTTCTATTATTCATCTATTTAACACTCAAAATAAACAAAATACTTAAAAAATTTATATATTAACTCCTGTCCTCTAAAATTATGCAAAATAGTGAAAAGAAAATGTGTTTATTCCAACTCGCAATGATTTCAACGTTGACTAACTGGTAACTGCGTTCAAGGGGAATTTCCCGCCAAAAATGAAGGATGAAGGGAGACTATTACTACTATATACAACTATTACTACTGCTACTACTACTACTACTACCACCATCACTACTGCTGTTACAACTACTGCATTACGATCAGACTACTGCTACTACCCGTACTACTACTACTACTACTACTACTACTACTACTACCCGTACTACTACTACTACTACTACTACTACTACTACCCGTACTACTACTACTACTACCTTTCATATTCACTATTTCAATAACACAAAAGGATACTGAGACGGAAATACAAACTAAGTCGCTACAAAAGAGACGTTGCGAACCTCTAACGGCACTCAAAATTCGAATTTGAACCGAATTTTCGTACGCACAGGCGGTTACGCAACGACTTTTCCTAAGCGAATTATTTTCCGTATTACACCCT
>NC_136984.1:200000-210000 GCF_032717465.1 Coenobita brevimanus | reverse complement strand
CACACACACACACACACACACACACACAAACCCATACACACCCATCTACACACACAAACACACACATGCACACATACACAAATCTCTCTTTCTCTCTCTCTCTCTCTCTCTCTCTCTCTCTCACACACACACACACACACACACACCTAATATATGGATTTTTGCGTGCGTGCGTGCGTGCATTCCCTACTCGCAACCTCGCCTTTTGGTTTGCTGTTGCGTGAATTCTTAGGCTGAGGGAAACAAGGGTGTAAGGAGGAGGGGAAACGAGAGAGGAGGAGGAGGAGGAGGAGGAGGAGGAGGAGGAGGAGGAGGTGGAAGGAAACTAGAGAGGAGAAGAATGGCGAAGAGGAGGAGGAAGAGGAGGATGGTGTGGTGTGGTGGTGGTGGTGGTGGTGAAGATATTTGCTGCATACATTAACAACAAATCCTCACACACACACACACACACACACACACACACACACACACACACACATAAATATACACAGCTCCTCTCTCTCTTTCACACCCATACACCCACCCACACACACACAGTACACCCGCTACACCCACCAGTACACCCACTACACCCACCAGTACACCCACTACACCCACCAGTACACTCACTACACCGCTTTTAAAGGGCACAATTAAAGGGATATTTTTGAAGGGGCACATTTCCTGTATATGCAGTATGTCTATGTATGTGTGTATATGTGGCTCTCTCGGCATACATATGTACACACGTGTGTATCTATGTACCACTTCACTCAAAACATGATAATTACTGTGCCAACTTTGTACCATGTGTGTATCACTGGCTTTGTTCATTACTGTGGTTGTATAATTCCTTCTGATTTGATTTCCTCCTACACACCCCTCCCTGCTTGGCCGTCAGGGGCAGTGTTGGCCAGAGTTTTGGCGCTTGTACTAAATGGTAAATAATCTAAATAAAAAAAGGGGAGGGGGCACAATTAGGTCGCTTTCACACGAAGCCACCGGTGCCGCAATTAGTCGCCTCCCATAGTTTTCGATGGAGCCTTTCATACGAGGCCACTGCGGTTGCCCGGCCGGCTACCAGCTCCTAAACGCTCGTGCAGCTAGTGTCCGTCACTGGTGGTTGCTGCCACTCGCTGTAATGCATTGTTTCAAATCGGAGCTTTATACGGTGAAAGCGGCCTTAAAGAGACACTTTTAAAGGGACATTTACGGGGACACTTGAAAGGACATTTCTAAAGGGACACTGTTAGACTCTTGTAATGGGACACTTTAAAAGGGGAAGTTTTAAAGAGGCACTTTTAAGGGGCACTTTTAAATGGACGTTTGGACACTTACGGGAACACTTGAAAGGACACTTCTAAAGGGACACTTTTAAAGGGATACTTTCAAAGGGACACTATTAAAGGGACACTATTAAAGGAACACTATTAAAGGGACACTATTAAAGGGACACTATTAAAGGAACACTATTAAAGGGACACTATTAAAGGGACACTATTAAAGGAACACTATTAAAGGGACACTATTAAAGGGACACTATTAAAGGAACACTATTAAAGGGACACTATTAAAGGAACACTATTAAAGGGAAACTATTAAAGGAACACTATTAAAGGGACACTATTAAAGGGACACTTTTAAGGAGATACTTAAAGGGACACATCTAAAAGGACACTGGTAATTTTGACGCTTTACCGTATTTAAAGTGAAACTGGTGGCTCAGTAACACCTTTTTCTTTGCGATTTATCTTGCCTTGTGTCTTAATATTACCTAGAATGGCTAATCAACGCCTCTTCCTTGCCGAGTCACCTTGCAATGGGTTAGTTAAGGCCAGAGTGCGATAAAATGTACCGGGGGAGAGGGAGGGGGAGACCAAGGATGAGATGGAGGGATGGGGTGGAGACGGGAGAGGGAGGGGAAGGCCGAGAACGATACGGAAGGATGGGGTGGAGAGGATGGGGAGTGAGAGACTAACTAGGAGTGTATGTAGGTGAGCTGGAGGGGGAAGAGGGAAGGGGAGGCGGACGATGAGATGGAGGAATGGGGTTGAGAGGATGGAGTGAGAGACTAAATAGGAGTGTGAGTGACATGGAGGGGGGAGGGGGAGACCGATGATATTGTGGGATGGGATGGAGAGGATGGAGTGAGAGACTAACGAGGAGAGTGAGTAGGTGGACGGGGGGAGAGGGAGGGGGAGGACAAGGATGAGATGGAGGGATGGAGCGGAGAGGACGCGGCGAGAAACTAACTAGGAGTGTATGTTGCAGTAAGTGTCCACCACTGCACTCGAGACACAACCGACAGTGGAAGAAATAATGACTAAAAACAACAGGGAAAGATATTTTACGCGAAACATTCCTTTAGCACCCAAAAAATTATCAGAAAAACATAATAAGGAAGAAATGATTCACTACGGTGCTTCTGCTGCTTGAAATAATGTGTATGTTTATTAAATTATGCCTCTGACTGATGGGAATAATCAAAATATCAATACAAATTAAATACAATTAAAAAAAAGTGGATAATTCAAAGTTACTGCTGCAAATTCCGTTTTCTCTAATTTTGTATAGAAGAAAATGAATCGGAATTTCCAGGGCTAACTATACCAAACTTCCCAGGGTTATAAACAACACAAATAATTTCTATCTTATGGAGCAAAAAAATGTCTTTGTGAGGGCACTACTGGCGTTGATTTAGATGTCTACCTAGCACTTCTTCCTTACTAGAGCTTCAGTTATACCAATAGGCCCCCGTAAGCTAAATATTTTTGCGATTTGGAGAGATAAATGGGAATATAACGAAGCATACCAAAATATATCACCCAGTACTTCATTACGTCAAGATATCACACTCACATCCACTATATCTTTCAATTTCCCTTCTAGATAACAACAGACAAGTTTATAAAGGCAAGAAATATCAATCAATCATACCTTTACAACAATTTTCAGTCTTTCATAACAATAAATAATTTAGTTTAGGATTCAGAGGATGAGATGGAGAGATGGGGTGGAGAGATATATGAGAGAGGGGGGTGTGAGTTGGAAGCAGGGGAGTGAAATGGCGGGGGACAGGGCGACTTGGAGGCGATTTGTTTGTGGCCACCCCAAACGGGATTGAGGCGTCTGGCAATAGATAGATAGATAGATAGGATACAGAACCGCAGTACTGTCTTTTTCTGTCTCTGAGCTACGTGAAATTGTTAAAGGGTAAAAATCTGGGCCAAGTTAAGGTGAAAAGAATATAGCGTAGAATATGATGCTAGTCACGCAGTGCTACGGAAAGGATAGAGTTACAGTAATATGATGCTAGTCACGAAAAAGTGCTACGGAAAGGATATCGGGTCACAGTATTATCTTTATCTGCCACTGAGCTACGTGAAATAAGCAGCAAAGGGGCTAAATATCTAGATCAAGGTGAACGACGTAATAGTAAGCTCACCGAATGGCGCCAAAATGCGTATACGGCGGGAGAGCGAACAACAGGTCTTTATGGCGCGCTGCTGATGGCTCTGAAGTATAGCCGCAGCGTTGGATAATCCGTGGCAGGAGCGTTGGCAATGGTGGCAGGGCGCGATAACCTGAAATAACAACCCTGAACTCCACCCGCCTCCCCGCCATCCACGGTCTTCTAAAAGCACCACAACAAACACGATATTAGTTCAAAAAAATCCTATTATTTATCGAGAAAGGTTGATATTTTTGAGTTTTGGCGCCTATTGCATGCTGGATTTTTCATCATATTCTCGTGCACGGGTGAACATTCATCCCAGCGCCGAATTTCCGTATATGGATCAAAAACACGGCCGGTGATTGGCTGCTTTGCGCGCCTAATCTCCTACGTCACACCAAGTCGTATTCTCGCCTACCTGGAAAGCTTTCTCCTCTTATCACAGCTTTCCTGGCGATTTATTTTGAGCTCTACACATCACTAGTCTCTTTTACATTACTGATATCCTTAGAACACCAACATACGCTATATAAATAACAAACGAGTGAATATTTACGAAGGAAAACAGAGACAGGTTGATACGAAGAAGGAAGGGACGAGAATATGGCGATTTATAAACGTCATCTGATTGGCTGCTCTCTCTCCATGCCTGATAATTCCTGCATACGCAAATACAAAATATATATGAATAAAATGTATAAACTCTTTCTAGTATTATTATTTCAGGGGTTTCGTAATATATGTGAGATTTTTAAAACGTTTGGCGGAAGGAGGCGAGTGAAAGTGAGAGTATGGTGATGAAAACACTATCATTTAAGAATTTCGAGAAAGTATCAGATTTCTCCATAATTTCTATTTTAAATCCATATTAAATTCAAAAGACGTGATATGTGGGTTAGTTTCATCAATTATTCATTTTATTTAGTGAGCAATGGATTATTCTTAGTATATAAAACCAATTCATTCCATTACACGAAGGACAGGGTGAACGAAAAGATATGGAATGAGGTATCTGGTAACTATACATAAGAAATCGTTCTTAAGTTTGTTTTTATCATCACCTATGCATTTTTCGTTAGCCAGAAAGCATAAGGTGAAATACTTTGAGGTGGTCTGGCCATGTGGAGAGGATGGAGAGCGAGAGACTAACGAGGATAGTGTATGTGAGGTGCAGGGGCTGAGGGGGAGGGGAAGACCAAGGATGAGATGGAGTGGAGAGGTCGGACTAGAGTATGACTAACGAGGAGAGTGATGTGAGGTGGAGGGGTTGAGAGGGAGGGTCAGACCGAGGATGGGATGGAGGGGTGGAGTGGAGAGGATGCAGAGTGAGATATTAACGAGGACAGTGTATGCAAGTGAAGTGGGAGGGGAGGGGAGAGGGAGGGGGAGACCGAGGATGAGATGGAGGGATGGAGTGGAGAGGTAGCTATATGACAGGGTGTGTGTGAGTTGGGGGGAGGTCAGCGTGTTTTCATATTATTTTTTTTAACGTCCGCTAACGAAATTGGAGGAAGTTATGTATCTACCTGTTTGTCTGTTCGTCTGTACAGTATCTCCAGTTATTTGGAAGGCCAGGCCATGGACCATTTGTATTTTTTTATATATATATATTTTTTTTTTGGGGGGGCGGATCCGGGTCCTACGTATCCCGCACAATATCTCCACGATTTCGGATCCTTTTGAATGGCATTGGCGGAGGTATGCACTCTTTGCGTGCCTTCTAGTTTTATATATACAGTACAATTTGCGATACATAATGATTTTTTTCCAGACTGCCAAAATATCAAATTTAAAAAAAGTATATATCTATCTATCTATCTATCTATATATACATATAAGGATCTTTGGGAGAGAAAGAATGAGAAGGAAATACGTGGACTGTGTAATGTATGTAGCCTAACGCAGTCTCAATAGGAATCAGTCTCTCCATGATGAGTGAGAGAGGTATTTGAACACTCTCACCAGTTCCAGTCTCTCTCCATTCACTGTAACATCACACTGGGAGTCACCTTCTCTCTCAATAACCATCACTTTACTCTTTTCTACACTTACTCTCAAGGCACGACGCTCACAGACATCAGCAAAACTCTGCACTGGTCTACCAAGTTCCTGTCCGGTACTTGCAAGCAGTACTGGATCATCAGCATACAACAAATTTGAGATATTCCATCCATCACCATTCATAACCAACGCCATCCCTCTCTCCATTACTCGTGTTGTTACTTCTCTCATCACTCCATCCATATATATATTGAACAACCATGGGGACATCACACAAACATATACACATACATAAACACACACACACATACACATACATAAACATATACATACACACATACATACACAAACATATACATACATACATACACATACATATACACATACATACACACATCGCTCACAAGGACGCATCACGGTCCCTAACACCTCTTCCTTAGCGATTTATTTTTGGGTATGGCTGGTTAATATCCTTTTGTACGTTATTTATTCAGAGTATGGCAATACTGGAAAGATTTATGTAACACAGAAGAGGACGGTAAGGTGTAATAAGCAAAATAAATCGCTTAGGAAGAGGACTTAGGGAGCTTCCTTAACCAACGAGGCAAATATAGATAAATCCCTCCATGTAATCCCAGTTAATCCAATTGGTAAAAAAATAAATCGCTAAAGGGGATGCATCACGGTCTCCTATAGTATATTAACTGCAAAATTAATCCCCTGAGGTAAGTACACATAAATCTCTCCATGTAATTCCAGTTAATCCATTAGTAAAAAAAATAAATCGCTAAAGAGGAAGCATCACGGTCTCCTGTGGTATATGAACTTCAAAATTAATCCCCTGAGGCTAAGTACACATAAATCCCCCCATGTAGTCCTAGTTAATCCACCTGGCACAAAAATAAATCGCTAACAAGAAAGCATCACGGTCTCCTATAGTATATAAACTGCAAAATTAATCCCCTAAGGCTAAGTACACGTAAATCCGTCCATGTAATCCGCATTAATCCACTTCCTAGCAAACCGCCAAGTCTTTCAATGCAGCTGGGATCTTTTGTCAGAGTCACCCCTCACTTTTTATCCCTAAATCCGTTTTCTTTCAACACTCTGGCAACCTTTTTCCTCTCTTCTCTTTTTTTTCACCCTTTTCTCCTCCTCTTTTTGCTCTCTCTCCCCTGCAAACTCTCTCTGCAACACCCCGCCCCCCTACCCCTGTCACTCAACCCTCTGCAGTTGCATTGTCTCCTTTGCGATTTGTTTTTTTCTTTCCCTCTACGAAATGTCGAAGGTGGAGTGATGGCAGTTTTTCGTTTTTTATTTCTTATTTCGCCTATGGATTATTTTTTTTTATAGCCCTCTGCATCCCACATACACATAAATTTAATATATGTGTGTTTGTATATGTGCCTCATCTCTCCTGTCCATATATACACATTCTTCACATATAAACAATGCATATACACACATTCCCTCCACATATACACATTCTTTCTCCCCATATACACATTCTCTCTACATATACACATTATCTCTCTCTCTCTCTCTCTCTCCATATATATACACATTCTCTCCACATATATAAACATTCTCTCCACACATACACATTCATTCTCCCCACATATATATACACATTCTCTCCACATATACACGTTCCTTCTCTCCACATATATATATACACATTCTCTCCACATATACACATCCTCTCTCTCCATATATATAAACATTCTCTCCACATATACACATTTTCTCCCCACATATATACACATTCTCTCCACATACACATTCATTCTCCCCATATATATATATATATATATATATATATATATATATATATATATATATATATAAACACATTCTCTCTCCATATATATAAACATTCTCTCCACATATACACATTCTCTCTCCATACACATAATTATTCTCTCCACATATACACATTCATTCTCCCCACATATATACACATTCTCTCTCCATACACATAAGTATTCTCTCCACATATACACATTCTCTCCCTCTCTCTCTCTCTTTATATAGAAACATTCTTCACATATACACATTCCACATATACGCATTCCACACATACACATACACATCCACGCCACACACTACATAATGCTTTTGGGTGTGGTTGGAATGTAATGTTTGTTGTTTTACCTTTTTCGGCTGTGCTGGCAGTGGTTGGCGCCGTATACTGCATCCTGTGAGGAGAAAGAGTGTGTGAGACAATGTAAGAGAGAGAGAGGGGGGATTGTGTGTGTGTGTGTGTGTGTGTGTGTGTGTGTGTGTGTGTGAGAGAGAGAGAGAGGGGGGATTGTGTGTGTGTGTGTGTGTGTGTGTGTGTGTGTGTGTGTGTGTGTGTGTGTGTGTGAGAGAGAGAGAGAGAGAGAGAGAGAGAGAGAGAGAGAGAGAGAGTCACATGTGAGCTAGTTCACTTCCCACCAACACCCAGATCATATCACGGTAAGGGCAACTCTAGGGACCCCTTATGGTAACACTTATCTACACTCTCTTTTATCCTTGCACACACTCGCTCACTCTCTCTCTCTTTTTTTTCTCTCTCTCTGGATCTCGCTCTATTGATGGCCAGCGCTCATCATCCGGGGCTAATATGCATATGGATGGAGGGGGGGGGAGGAGGAAGGAGAGGGAGAGCGAGAAAGAGAGAGGAAAAACGCAGACTGACAAAGATAACTCGTGGGATCTCGTTGGGGTGGGAACTGCATTGGCTGAGGTGTCTATCTATCCATCCGTCTATCTATCTATCTATAACGGGGTATTGCATGCATGAGGTCAAACTTTAATATAACAGGTAACTTACTTATATCTTATTTAAGTCAAAGTTAGGATCTTATAAAATACACATATTCTCCTGCCTACCTATACCACTACTGAAAAATATTAAGACTACTCAAGACATGGGTGACTGGGGTGCGTAAGGTATGGCTCAGGGGGAGGTGTGGCGGGGTAACTATGAGGTATGGAGTCTACACCGTCACATCTCACCACTTGGGCATTTCCTTCCCCCAAATAACTTACAAATCCATGGAAGTGTGGGTGCGAGATGGATTCCTGACCACCTTCGTTCGTGTTACAGAAAAAAGGTGAGAGGCCGCGAGGGGAGCCAGCTACACGTCAACTCTGGAACCGTCTCCCTCTGTCTGTATTTCCTGCTTCCTCTGATCTCCAGTCTTTCAAACGCAGTGTGTCCAGGCATCTCGAAATGATCGGATCTTGAATTTGGCTCTCTCTTGTATTTTGTTTTTCTCTTGGAAGGAACAGTTTTGCGGGCTCGTGGCCTTTGGTTCCTTCGTCCTCTCACACACACACACACACACACACACAAAGGATGAGACGAGGGAGATTCCATATACCAAATTTTTCTCTCAGTTAATCTGGCAGTATAAATTTAACATGAAAGGAAGGGTTACCGAATACGAGTGTTATCATGCGCTCGATCGATTTTAATAATTCCGTTGTACTAGGATTTTTGGAGAACGAGAGGAAGGCGGAACATTACGTCACACCGGAGGAACAGTGACGTCAGGTTCGCGGGTGTCTGAGTTAAGGATGGCGGGAAGTTCAAATCAAATCTCTCGCCCTTTGCATTCACGGAACCTTAATATTAACGTACATATATTATTGTGCTTAATTTAGGCGACAAGGGAGTGAAGGGAAAAGTGTTACTCAGAACTTAAGACTTCTACCTACCTATCTACCTGTCCGTCTATCTATCTATCCTCTCAACCCCATCCCTCCACCTCAACCTCGGCCATCCCCTTCCTCCCCCTCCCTCCACTTCACCTACATACAACCTCTTAGTCATTCATTCTCCATTCTCTCCACATGTCGTGTATAGGCAGGACCCGGAAACCAAAGCAGAGTCGTCAAAGTGGATGCATGGAGTGTCGTCTCAGCCAAAAAAAACATGACAGGTCCATAGCAAGGTAAAATGGAGGTTGGAGTATTATTATTATTATTATTATTATTATTATTATTTTGACTACCGTGGTGTTGTGCATCAAGAATAAGTTCCCGAAGGTCAGACTGTCAACAAGCATTCCTACCTCGACTTTATCCGCTGTCTTCGTGATGCCGTTTGGCGGATGAAACAAAGTATTTGGAAAACGGTAAGTTGGAAGCAGCACCACGACAACGCCCCTGTCCATTCTTCTCAGTTGATTCAGGAATTTTGGGCCAAACAGGTCAGCTCTGGAACTGTCTGCCTCTGTCTGTATGCTTCCTATGATCTCCAGTCGTTCAAACGCATCTCGAAAGGAACGGATCTTGAATTTGGCTCACGAACTGTCTCCCTCTGCCTGTACTTCCCACTTCCTATGACCTCCAGTCTTTCAAACGCAGTGTGTCCAGGCATCTCGAAATGAACGGATCTTGAATTTGGCTCTCTTTTGTATTGTATTTGTTTTTGTCTTGGAAGGAACGGTTTGCGGGCTCCTGGCCTTTGGTTCCTTCTTCCTTGATTCAACACACACACACACACACACACACACACACACACACACACACACACACACAAGAAAAACGCCACAAAGAAACTAGATTTGCACT
>NC_136984.1:182500-197500 GCF_032717465.1 Coenobita brevimanus | reverse complement strand
CTACCATGCACTTCCCTTCCTCTCCTACCCTACCCTACCCTATCCTGCACTGCCCTTCTTTTCCTTCCCTGTCCTGCCCTACCTTATCCTACCCTACCCTACCTTACCCTACCCTACCCAACCCAAACCAACCCTACCCTACTAACCCTGCCCTACCCAATCCAACCCAACCCTACCCTTCCCTACCCTACCCTACCCAATCCAAGCCAAACCAACCCTACCTCAACCAATCCAACCCAACCCTACCCAACCCTACCCTACCCTGCCCTACCCTACCCTACCAAACCCAACGCAACCCGACCCAATCCAACCCAACCCTACCCTACCCTACTCAACCCTACCCAAACCAACCCTACCCTACCTAACCCTACCCTACCCTTCTTCCCTTCATCTTTTGAGGGTAAGAGGAAGCCTATTGCCCCAGTTCAATAAGGCAGGTAAAGTTCCCACACCCCACTGCACCCATGGACCTTGCAAAAAACGCCGCGCTATGCAACCGGGCCTCATGTTGCATACTGTTGCATAGGGAGCCTGGGAAGGGAGCAAGGCAGGGTGTAGAGGACGGTGGGAGAATTGCACGTTGCCTATCATCATCATCATCACTACAATCATCACCATCATCATCATCATCAATATCATCAATACCATCATCATCATCATCATCAATACCATCATCATCATCATCATCAATACCATCATCACCATCATCATCATCAATATCATCAATACCATCATCATCATCATCATCAATACCATCATCATCATCATCATCAATACCATCATCATCATCATCATCATCATCAATACCATCATCATCATCATCATCATCATCACTACATCATCATCATCAATATCATCATCATCGTCAGTTGCTTCCTCTTTATCATCATAATATCACATCATCAACATCATCATCATCATCATCACCACAGTCGTCGTTATCATCATCATCATCATCATCATTATCATTATTATTATCATCATTTTCCTCCTCCTCCTCCTCTTCTTCTTCTTCATCATCATCATCATCAATATCATCATCATCAATATCATCATCATCATCATCATCGTCATCATTTTATTCGTCTTCTCCTTCATCATCATCATCATCAACATCACATCATCATCATCATCATCATCATCATCAACATCACATCATCATCATCATCATCATCATCATCATCATCAATATCATCACCAATTTCTTCTTCAACATCGTCATTATTGTCATCATCATAATCATCATCATCACCGCCATCATCACCATCATCATCATCATCATCATCATCACCATCATCACCATCATCATCATCACCATCACCATCATCATCATCATCATCACCATCATCATCATCATCACCATCATCACCATCATCATCATCATCACCATCATCATCATCATCACCATCATCACCATCACCATCATCATCATCATCACCACCACAATCATCATCATCACCATCATCATCATCATCACCATCATCACCATCACCATCATCATCATCACCATCATCATCATCATCATCATCATCACAATCACCATCATCATCATCACCATCATCATCATCATCACCACAATCATCATCCAAACCTTATTTCGCATCACAAAATGACTAAAAGATCCAATAACTCGAACGACCACACACAAGTAGGAGTGATGTAACAATCTATCCATCTATCTATCCATCCATCTATCAGTTTATCTATCTATCCATCTTCCATCTATCTATCTCCACAGCATCATGTAATCAAGACAAATGAAGCGGTTTTTTTTTTTTTGCATAGATGTTCAAAAAAAGCCAGAGGTACATTCGCGAGACGGGGCATTATTAAAAAAAATATATATATATAAAAACGCCATTGGTGCAGCCCTAGGTTAAATCTGGCTGCATTTCTTTACTGAGGCGGGACAAAAAGTTTAGGCAGAGTCAATGGGTGCATAGAGGCTGGTGGGAGCGAGGATGTAAGGGGCTAGGGAGAGGAGGGAGTGAGGGTGTGTGTGTGTGTGTGTGAAGACAGGGAGAATGAGAGGGTTCACACGTAACAGTATATGTGTAGACTCAGTTCCCCACAGTCACACATCACCACCAATGTACGTATGAAAGGACGCTAATGTGCTTTGTACCTGAAGTAATTATACAGCCTCAGTTCAAACAGCAAGGACACAAATCTATTGTCTGTGAGGTTTCACATGATACAGTGTTAGGCAATACAATGCTAGACAATACACTTAGGTTTTAATATATATATATATATATATATATATATATATATATATATATATATATATATATATATATATATATATATATATATATGCAGTGTGTACACAATACCCTTGGTCTGTGGTGTTCTTTCAGTGCAACCAGGCAGGGCAGAGTGGAGAAGAATGCAGAAGGGCGGAGGGAAGGCAAGTAGGGGGACTGAAGGGGTAGGGAGGGAGGGGAGGAGGCCGGGTAGGGCTGAAAAGAATGCAGGAGGGAGGAAGGAAGGTAGGGAGGGAAGGAGGGACAGGTGGGAGGTAAGGGAAGGCAGGGTAAGGTTGGGTGGGTACCATAGCAACACCTGCTCTACACAATGCACCCGCCTTTCTCCTCCTCCTCTTAAATCCAATCTTTTCATCTCACGCGGTTTTTGCAACATTGCTCAATTGCAGAGTTGCCTATACCACGAAAACTCAGCAATCTCACCTAGCACCTCTTCCATAGCGACTTATTTCTCGATACGGCTAGGTAATATCCTTATGTACGTTATTTATGCAGAGTATGGCGATGTTTGAAGGATTTGTATTACACAGAAGAAGGCAGTGCGGTGTAGTAAGCAAAATAAATCGCTTAGAAAAGGTGTTAGGGAGCTTCCAAATTGATCCATGCAAATTGATCGATGCATAGGAAGTAGGCTGAGACGGTGAGCGATATATTGTGAATTCCCCATTACTAATAAATGCAGTTTCAGAAAAGATCGTTGGATTTTCAAAATGCTTCGTCTCATAAAATATACTAAGCATATTTTTATTAATTATTTATTGACTGATTTATAGTGCAGACACTGATAATTTCTCTCTCTCTCTCTCTCTCTCTCTCTCTCTCTCTCTCGCTAATTCAGGCTTAAAAATTTTACCCTCCTCAGGAAATACACAGTTAAAATCAAAAATAAAAATATTGATCAATGGTATGCATCAACTAGGGCAAGAAACGATGAATTATGGAGACACGAGGGGGCTAGAACGAAGAAATATGGAATGAATAAGTCTGTGCGAAGAGAACAGAAAACGGACGAATACGAGCACGGAGGGGTGGCTTGAGTATGTCTGGGAGCAGGTGCCTTCCGGAAATGCAGTGTGTACGTTTTAGCAATAATTTCTCTCCTTACACCCTTTCCAGCGATACACCAGGCCTTGGGTGTATCAATCAAGTGTATATGCACCTCTACAGTGAATATCAACCCCGGGGAATGTATAACAGTGAAGGAAAATGCATGAAAGTGAGACGGAGTGGCATCTGGAGACAAGTGCATTTAGGGTGCATAATCTCAGCACGCTGTCGATACGGGTGGGAGTTCCTCTGGTGATGTATGGTTCCCTGGCCTCTATGTGCATGCCTGGCGGTGGCTGGTAGTGAAAGGGGTTGCAGATGCATTATATTGCAAGCCTGGAATGCAACAGGGTGCAGTGTGGAGCCGGACTTTGCAGGGAAAAGAACTAGGAAGGAAGCCGCTCTCTCCACTACCCTGACGTCTAGTGCACCACTTTCCTGGTCCTTCAGACGATTTTCCTCAGTTTGGGCGAGACCTGGGATTGGAAGGGGTGAGGTAAAGCCCGTACAAGCTCCTTAATCCCTTTTCCTAAGCGATTTATTCGAATTACACCTTCCCGTCTTATTCTGTGGTGCATATAAAATCATCCAACATCGCCATACTCTGCATAAATAACATCCATATCAACCAGACATATGCAAAACTAAATCGCTATGGAAGAGGTGTTAGGGAGCTTTCTCAATCGAAAAGAAGAGGGCCAAATTCTTCCTTCACCCCTTCACTACGAGCAGCCTCTACTAAGATGGAAAATATTGTCTTAGAGGAGAGAGAAAGACTTGAGAGAGATCTTGAGGAGAGAGTCGAGAGTTTGAAGGTAAGTTTGTGTGTGTGTGTGTGTGTGTGTGTGTGTGTGTGAGAGAGAGAGAGAGAGAGAGAGAGAGAGAGAGAGAGAGAGAGAGAGAGAGAGAGAGAGAGAATGTAATGTACTGTAACACCTGTACTTGTGCGAATGTAGCAAATGTCCACCATCATCATCATCATTATTATCAACGTTATTATCATCATCATCTTCGCGAAAGGTGTGTGTGTGTGTGTGTGTGCGTGTGTGTGTGTGTGTGTGTTACTAGTGTCACTATCACATATGCCTGTGTGTGTGTGTGTGTGTGTGTGTTACTAGTGTCACTATCACATATGCCTGTGTGTGTGTGTGTGTGTGTGTGTGTTACTAATGTCACTATCACATATGCCTGTGTGTGTGTGTGTGTGTTACTAGTGTCACTATCACATATGCCTGTGTGTGTGTGTGTGTGTGTGTGTGTGTGTGTTACTAGTGTCACTATCACATATGCCTCTGTGTGTGTGTGTGTGTGTGTGTGTGTGTGTGTGTGTGTTTAGGCTTTTTGTGTGTAGTTTTTCTATGCAAGAAAGAAGGAACCAAAGGCCAGAGACCCGTAAGATTGTTCCCTCCAAGAAAAAAACAAGATAACAGAGCCACATTCAAGATCCGTTCATTTCGAGATGCCTGGAGCGTAGTGAATGATATGGTTACCACCCAGCGTAGTAAATGTTTAAGATATCCCATGTTGAAATGTTTACAGCCATGTCATATTTAATTTACAGTAATGAATGGAGTGGAAATTGCTCTCTCTGTCTGTCTGTCCCTCTTTCAAAAATACCCTCCTATGAACCTGGTGCAAACGGTACCCACCAATGCAACCCCTCTCTCTCTCTCTCTCTCTCTCTCTCTCTTCGTGGGAAAGTGTAGCCAACACTGCACACTCTCTATTGAAAACTTGAAGCCCAACATCAATGGACAAATGCAGCCAAGATTTCTGTGTAGCCCTATTGACCTACCTGCCCCGTCCCACCTTCGAATCCTCAGACACCTCAAATATAAGCCACATAAATATCCCTCTAAGTCAAAAATATCGGGTTTTGAGAGATAGAGGGCATTGACAAATACTTAAAGGTAATATTTATAGATTTTGAGTCATGGATAAAGTTTATAAGGAGGTCTGTGTTCAGTTTAAATATTAGGAAGAGAGAATTTGTGAGAGAATCGAACGCTTATATGCAAGTGAAGGCGATGCAGTGGTTTGTTTTGGTTTGTGTCCTGGGTTCTGATTGGCTGAGGCGGGTTGGGGGCGGAGCTATCAGGACCCTCCTTTGTTGACGTTTGTGTCCTGGCTTCTGATTGGCTGAGGCGGGTTGGGGGCGGAGCTATCAGGACCACCTCGACCAATCACGAGCCAGGACACAAACTGACAAAAAATCAACAATGCATCAGGCGTCACTGCATTCACGCGTTCGAAGCCTCACAACATTTTCCTTTTTCCAATACTCTTGACTAAATTTCGGGTTTATTTACAAGTTATAGATGGCCAAAAGTGTGGAAATAATAGATTAAAAGTGTGTCTAAGTGTGGCTGGCGTTCTTTGAGTGATAATTCTTACTTTGATGGCTAATTCTGGCTTTGTTTCTTTGAGGGGTGTGGCGGATCGAAGGCGGGATGGGAGGTGGGCAGGTCGGCGGGTCCTACAGAAATCTTGGCTGCATTTCGCCTTTCAAGTCAGGACCAAAGATTTCAATGGAGATTATGCAGCATCGACCACGCTTTCCCACACCAGAGAGAGAGAGAGAGAGAGAGAGAGAGAGAGGTTGCATGGGTGATTACAGTTTGCACAAGGTTCGTAGGTATTAGAGAGAGAGAGAGAGAGAGAAAGAGAGAGTGATACTGAGCTTGTAGGTAGATAGATAGATAGCTAGAGAGAGAGAGAAGGATGGAGAGAGACAGTATATTAAATTTGTTACTATCAGAGATAGATTGGTAGATGGATATGTAGACAGATAGATAGACAGATAGACTGATAGATAGATAGGCAGACAGATAGCTAGGTAGAGATAAATCGAGATATAGATAGAAAGGTAGATAGTGTGTGTGTGTGTGTGTGTGTGTGTGTGTGTGTGTGTGTTTCTTAAGCTGATTAATAAACGCTAATTCAACACGGGCCCAAGCTCCCTAACACCTCTTCCATAGCGATTTATTTTTGGATATGGCAGGTTCATATCTTTTTGTGCGTTATTTATGCAGAGTATGGCGATATTGGAAGGATTTACGCAACACAGTAGAGGACAGGAAGGTGTAATCAACAAAATAAATAGCATACGTAAAGGTGTTAATGGTGAGCAACAAAGCTATTTTTCCCCATAAGGTTATAAGTAATTGCAAGCAGTGAGAGTGACAATACTACTACTAATAATAATAATGATAGTAATAATAATAATAATACGTGTCAAGTGGGGCTGGTGGAGGATTAGTGCCCCTCCCTGTAAAACAATTAACTCAAAGCCCTTGGCCACCCCGTCTGGGATACATGGCGTCTGGCAATGAATGAATGAAGAATGACTTTAGGGTTGAAATGTGGCGTGTGGAATCCGTAGAGTTTATATGATCTATTTTTTTTTTTTTCTCTCTCTCTCTCTCTCTCTCTCTCTCTCTCGACGTGGGAAAGTGTGGTCGCTCCTGCAGGCTTCCCATTGAAATCTTTAAGTCCATCATCAAAGGAGAAATGCAGCCAAGATTTCCCCTACCTCAATGCTCCTGTACCTGAACCCCCCCTGTTCGAATCCCCGCCTACCTCACTGAAATAAACCCCTATATCCCCACCATCCACTCACCTGATGAAGTAACAAAGAGGTCACTAGTTTATAACACCGACTTTAGCGATTATAGCATTTATAGTGATGATTTGAAGTCTCCCTGAGTCAACAGAAAACGGAATGTAAGCGACCTTTTTTGGGAATGAGACGAACCAAAGCATTAACTCAACTTTACACCTTTTAATAGCTGTTTTACTAGTTAATATTATGATTACTAGTTTCTCTGGCCTAGTGTTTGTGTTATTACGGGTGTAGGTGTTGATTTAGGTGTGTATGGGTGTAAGGAACTGCAATCTAAGCGACCTGTTGTAGGATTCAGACGCGTAGATGCAGTGGGGTGGATGCATGTTTTTTGTGGGTGCCCTGTTGCTTCCCTGCCGTTGGTGCACACACATACGTACATAACCATACATACACATCCGTAAGCACACACACTGTACTTAAACATACATACATACATATACAGATACATACACACACATACATACATACATACATACACACACTGTACTTAAACATACATACATACATACCATACATATACAGATACATACACACTCACATACATACATACATGCACATACATACTGTACTTAAACATACATACATACATATAGACTCATACATACACACACTCACATACCTACATACATACATACTGTACTTCCAGAAACATACATACATACATACACACACATACTGTACATACTTAGACTCACACACATCAATCACAGCACGACTTAATCCGGAGATGCAACGGCGCTCCTTGTATGCATCTCTCTCTCTCTCTCTCTCTCTCTGGTGTGGGAAAGCGTGGTCGATGCTGCATAATCTCCATTGAAATCTTTGGTCCTGACTTGAAAGGCGAAATGTAGCCAAGATTTCTGTAGGACCCGCCGACCTGCCCACCTCCCATCCCGCCTTCGATCCGCCACACCCCTCAAAGAAACAAAGCCAGAATTAGCCATCAAAGTAAGAATTATCACTCAAAGAACGCCAGCCACACTTAGACACACTTTTAATCTATTATTTCCCCACTTTTGGCCATCTATAACTTGTAAATAAACCCGAAATTTAGTCAAGAGTATTGGAAAAAGGAAAATGTTGCGAGGCTTCGAACGCGTGAATGCAGTGACGCCTGATGCAGTGCTGGTGTTGACGTTTTTTTGTCAGTTTGTGTCCTGGCTTGGGATTGGTCGAGGGGGTCATTATAACTCCGCCCCCAACCCGCCTCAGCCAATCAGAAGCCAGGACATAAACGTCAACAAATGCGGGTCCTGATAGCTCCGCCCCCAACCTGCCTCAGCCAATCAGAACCCAGGATACAAACCAAAACAAACCACTGCATCGCCTTCACTTGCATATGGGCGTTCGATTCTCTCACTAATTCTCTCTTCCTAATATTTAAACTGAACACAGACCTCCTTACAAACGTTATACATGACTCAAAATCTATAAATATTATCTTTAAATATTTATCTATGCCATCCATCTCTCAAAACCTAATATTTTTGACTCAGAGGGATATTTTTCTTGGCTTATATTTGAGGTGTCTGAGGATTCGAAGGTGGGACGGGACGCAGGTAGGTCAATAGGGCTACACAGAAATCTTGGCTGCATTTGTCCATTGATGTTGGGCTTCAAGTTTTCAATAGAGAGTGTGCAGTGTTGGCTACACTTTCCCACGAAGAGAGAGAGAGAGAGAGAGAGAGAGAGAGAGAGAGAGCATTTGTGATGAGAGGGACTGGATGCGATGAGAGAGAGGTTGCACTGGTGACTCCATTACCCCACAATATTCATTCGATATAATTATTAATGAAAACTATCTATCTATCTATCTATTTCCAGAAGTACTGATCCCGTAAGAGGTGGCCACAAACAAATCGCCTCCTCGTCGCAGTCATCCACCATTTGGCTGCCCTCCCTCAAACTCACACACCCTCTTCGTCTATCCTTCACTCCATCTCATTCTTGTCCTCCCCTTCCACTCCACTTCATCTCTCCCTCTCTCTCTCTCTCTCTCTAGCCAGACACCTTGATCCCATAAGGGGTGACACAAACAAATCGCCTCCATGTCGCCCTGTCCCCTGCCATTTCGCTGCCCTCCCCCTAGCTCACACATCCCTCTCTCATATACCTCTCCACTCAGTATGAAACATATTTATTGATGTATGAATTATGCTATGTAGATCAGAAAATACTTCGATTTAATACATACACACACATACATACATACATACACACATACATACATACATACACATACGTACATACATATATACACATATAAACATACATATACATACATATACTTACAGATATTCATACATACGTAGACATACACATATACACAAATACCTCCACACATACATGCACACAAATACATACATACACACATACACAAATACATACTCATATACATACATACACACATACATACATATAAATATAAACCTACATATATACACATACATTCATATATGTCCTTTTTTCTAATTCTAAAAAAATATATATATATATGTATAAAGCAAATACTGGTTGAATTTTACCAGTTATGAGAGAGAAAGAGAGAGAGAGAGAGAGAGAGAGAGAGAGAGAGAGAGAGAGAGAGATTCAAAGTGCATTTAAATTCATATAATGCATCACGTGACGTCATCAACAGGCATTGATATAAAGCTCCTGATTGGCCCACATTCAAACCCCAGTGACCAATCAGAGGGCAGGATGCAGGCAGGGGGGCGGGGCCAAGTACACAGCCCCGCCCCTCCCTGCATAGGCGGATCCGATTCCATGTCAAACCATTATTTTGTTTATCATAATATTAAATAAAGAGATTCAACGCTCCCTTATCAACCCATTTATTCCCTCTATATATATACTTTATTATCACCCTCTTCCTTTACTGTTTAATAAGGAATAGACCCAGATTTTTGGCTTTCATGAACCGATTCGAATGAGGGTGGGAGGAGCCAGCAGGGTCGAGCTGAGATGGGTTCAAATCTTGGCTGCATTTCTCCTTTCATAGTCAGTGTTAAGATTTCAATGGGAGATCTGCAGTACCGGCCACTCTTTCCCACGCTGAGAGAGAGAGAGAGAGAGAGAGAGAGAGAGAGAGAGAGAGAGAGACTGCATGTGGTGAGAGGGGGTGCATATGAGAGACTGCATATGTGTTGAGGGACTGCATGTGTGTGTGTGTGTGTGTGTGTGTGTGTGTGTGTGTGTGTGTGTGTGTGAGAGAGAGAGAGAGAGAGAGAGAGAGAGAGAGAGAGAGAGAGAGAGAGAGAATATCTGGGGTATATTCATGTAAAAACTCCATTTGCCTCACAGTCTGACCGGCAGGGAAATTGAACTCGCGATCTCCTTGTTACAAATCATCTAAGCTAACCAATGCACCCCTTCCCCCAGCCCTAGTCCCAGATTCGACCCCGCGACCTCTTAGTTACGACCTAGAAAGCTAACCACTGCACCACCGCCTTAACACCTGCGAAAGGCGACTTAACCTCTGAGAGAGACGGTTCGCGGGCCAGTCATGTATCCAAATTCAAGACGGCTGCATAAAAAGCTCTCCCTTTCCGGCGGGCTTGCCACTCTACATCCTCCCTCGCCCCTGATTGGCTACGAGGGTCCTGGGGCGTCCAATGGCGAACCAGAACGCGGATGAGGGGGGTGCGGGGGGGGCCGGGAAAAGGGGGGGGGGGGAAATGGTTAAAACGAACAGAAAACGTGCATTGGGCCGGGATGCAGAGAGAGGCGTGTCCGAATGCTTGAGTTTTTACAAATCTGGTCATGAATATTAATCGTTTTTACTATATATATACTTTTTCCGGCAGTCCTGTGAAATTTCCCTATCGTTTTTTTGGATTATAATATTTTTTTTTAGGAATTTTGAGTAGATAAAGCGACAAATTAAAGCTATATTTGAGTTTTCTTATATATACACTTCTTTCAAGCAGTCCTATGAAATTTCTCTACATTTCTCTGTGATTATAATATTTTTTTTGTGGGATTTTGAGTACATGAAGGTATAAATTAAAGCTGGATTAAACTGGGCCACTCTCAGCCAGGGAATCGAAGGCAGGGACGAAGATGGAGGGAGAGGGTACTGTGCTGGTGAAAATCTTCGCTGCATACATCCTTTCAGCTACAGTCTCAAGTTTTCAATGGAGGGACTGCAGAGCTGAGGCTGTCTTCCCACGCTGAGAGAGGAGGAAGAGGAGGAGGAGAAGAGGAGGAGGAGGAAGAGGAGAGTATGCAGGGAGAGGCTGTTTGGAAGACTGGTATGATTTGGGTAAGATTAGTGTGGTTCCCCCTTGTCAGCTCAAAGAAAACGGGGTATATGATGATAAGTGTAGTAGTAGTAGTAGTAGTAGTAGTGGTGGTGGTGGTGGTGGTGGTGGTGGTGGTGGTGGTAGTAGTAGTAGTAGTAGTAGTAGTAGTAATAATAATAATAATAATAATAATAGTAGTAGTAGTAGTAGTAGCAGCAGTAGTAGTAGTAGTAGTAGCAGTAGTAGTAGTAGTAGTAGTAGTAGTAGCAGTAGTAGTAGTAGTAGTAGCAACCCCAGGATCATGTCAACGTGAACCCAGTGGACTGCAGGCTGAAGTCAGCCTCTCGTGCAGTCCACCATCGTCCTTTTGGGGGATAGGGAGGGAGTTGAGGAACGTTTGTATAACCAGGCAGTGGACCCGACCAGTTATATCAGTGCCACCACCTGAAGGCACCCCTCTAACAGGGTTTTGAGAGAGAGAGAGAGAGAGAGAGAGAGAGAGAGAGACACACACACACACACACACACACACACACACACACACACACACAGGAAGCTGCTGAAGGAAGTTGCCGGATGTTGCAAGGAGAAATAATGCAATGATAACGTTGATGAGGTGCAATGAACGTATCCTGATGCTCACCTCGTCACTCTATGCATAAAAACGTTCCTAAGTCGGTAAACGTTTGCTTGTAATTCTTTGATATGCAACAGAGAGAAAGGGGCAATAAGCAAAATAAATCGCTCAGGAAGAGGTGTTAGGGAGCTTTATGCAGAGTAGGGTGATATTAGAATGATTTAAGTAACGAAGTAGAGGACGGCATGGTGTAATATGCAAAATAAATCGCTCAGGAAGATGTGTTAGGGAGCTTCCTTAACCGACGAGAATACAGATCTCAGAGTATACAGCACAAGGAAGCTCCCTAACACCTTTTCCTAAGCGATTTATATTGCTTGTTACACCTTGCCGTCCTCCTCTACATTACTTAAATCCTTCTATTATCACCATACTCTGCATAAACAACATATAGAAGGACATTAAGCACTCATATGCAAAAACTAAATCGCTAAGGAAGAGGTGTTAGGGAGCTGCCTTAACCATCGGGCTAGGAATCTAAGGGCTAGGAATATAAGGGCTAGGAATCTCAGGGCTAGGAATTTCAGGGCTAGGAATTTCAGGGCTAGGAATCTAAGGGCTAGGAATCTCAGGGTTAGGAATCTAAGGGCTAGGAATATGAGGGCTGGGAATCTCAGGGCTAGGAATCTAAGGGCCGGGAATCGAACCGTGAGAAAGACATGGGTGCGAAGGCCTCGGGGGGAAGCATCTCAGCAGCAGTCGTACAGTGGCGGCTGCAACAATGGCACAGAAACACGTTATAAATCACATTCACATTTGCATCGCCCCCTACACGCAAAAAGACCCGCAATCGTAAAGGGCGAGGCGAGAAAAACTGGCGAGGGTCAGGTAGCCAGAGAGAGAGAGAGGGTGGGATGCAGATGGTTTCCCAGGCAAGAGGACCTGTCCCTGACTCCCTAGGTCAGTGGGGGCGTCTACCATCCACTCACTTGATTTACTGCAACTCTCATATGACCCAACGCTGAGAGACAGGCCCAATGGTTTCCTGTAAGCCAAGGAAGCACTTACCGTGGTGCGATTGGTCACTCTCGCCACTGCGCTCCAGATGGCGCAATACCATGTGTTCCATAAAGCATTACATCCAAGGAATGGTTGGCCCGTCTTGGTTATGTAATACCGCTAAGGAATGAGCGACTGGTCACTCTCGCCCCTGCGCTCCAGATAGCGCAATACAGTACTGAATAGCGGATAGGTTCTTGTGTGTCATATATACAGAGAGAGAGAGAGAGAGAGAGAGAGAGAGAGGTACTGTATGTATGTATGTACGTACGTAGGTGTAATTCTCAAGACACTACGACCCTCATAAACATTTTTGCAGCGCTGCGTTGTGTGTGTGTGTGTGTGTGTGTGTGTGTGTGTGTGTGTGTGTGTGTGTGTGTGTGTGTGTGTGTGTGTGTGTGTGTGAACCAGTGGGCTACCAATGCACCAGCGGCTCGCACACCCTCGGCAACAGTAGTTTTTGCGTGTCAGGCCGGAGCACATTCAGGTGTATGGTTGCAGGGAGGGCGCAGGAGCCGCCTCTACACACCCATTCACCGCAGGCCAGCACAAAAAAGGCAGCTTGTACGGAGTTGCACAGTGGGTGAAGAGTTTTTACCATGAGTGCATTTTACCTGCTGCTCTTATGCACACGAAAAAATTGCTCCTCTTTGGCGGTTCCGGCTACTGCTTATTATAGTCTGTTTTCCTTCCTTCCTGTCTCGTAAAATTGTTAGCGTACTTCTCGAACTTTATATTCTATCTAAACAAATGGCCACAAACAAATCGCCTCCATGTCGCCCTGTCCCCTGCCATTACTCCGTCCTCCTCTAACTTTATTGCCAAACACCTTAATCCCGTAAGGGGTGGCCACAAACAAATCGCCTCCATGTAGCCCTGTCCCCTGCCATTACTCCGCCCTCCTCTAACTTTATTGCCAAACACCTTAATCCCATAAGGGGTGGCTACAAACAAATCGCCTCCACGTAGCCCTGTCCCCTGCCATTATTCCTCCCTCCTCTAACTTCATCTATTGCCAGACACCTTAATCCCGTAAGGGGTGGCCACAAACAAATCGCCTCCATGTCGCCCTGTCCCCCGCCATCACGGTGCCCTCCTACACTCTTCCCACCTATGCGTCATGTTACTTTTTCTTTACAATAATTAATAACTACATTAATAGTAAATCAAACTTTACACAGAAAAGGTTAATACAAATAAATCAATCATGTGAGTGGATAACATAACTGATATTAATAGAACATAGATATAATACAATGGAAGAACAACTATAATGAGAGAGAGAGAGAGAGAGAGAGAGAGAGGGGGGGGGCTAAAACTCTCAACGGTGTACCCAATTAGTCAAAGCAGGTGTGCCTAATGAGGGAAATTCTCAGTCCCCCCCCTATTCACAGGCAAAGAAAACGAAGCAACAGGTAAAAAAAAAAAAATGAGAGAGAGAGAGAGAGAGTGTGTGTGTGTGTGTGTGTGTGTGTGTGTGTGTGTGTGTGTGTGTGTGTGTGTGTGTGTGTGTGTGTGTGTGTGGGGTGATATCGGTGCCACCACCTGAAGGCACCCCTCTACACCACAACAAAATTATCTCTATTGATCTTTGCTATCCTTGTCTGATTCTAGTACTTTAGTCTTTTATGGTCTCTCTCTCTCTCTCTCTCTCTCTCTCTCATTCTATAACCAAAGTTAGCATGCAGCCAAAACACACACATACAGAGAGAGAGAGAGAGAGAGAGAGAGAGAGAGAGAGAGGGAGAGACAGACAGACAGACAGACAGACAGAGGAGACAGACACAGAGAAACACACAGACAGACGGAGAGAGAATCAGGAACTAGTTTTTTGCGCGCGCTCTGCTAACGTGGCGGCAAAACAGTGCGTGAGAATACTGACGAGGAATAATACACGCCTGGATGCCTCTCTATAGCACTGGCGATGTTGTTATTCCCTGATACACGCCACCCCGATGTGCTACGGGTGCGCTGATAGCTATTTATGGCTATCAGATAAGGGGTGGATGTGCGGAGGAAGGTTTGTTGATGTAACGTGTCGGGGAGAGAGATAGATAGATAGATAGATAGAGAGAGAGAGAGAGAGGAGTATACAGCTCAGGGATGATGGTCGCCCCTGCCCTGCATAGTCCCGGGTCACCCTTGGGCAAGATGTAGCATCCGTTAGCCCACCAAAAAGGT